>NW_007249864.1:101411-204226 GCF_000164805.1 Carlito syrichta
TCTTTCCCCTCCCTCTGTAATTGTGCATAAAAACTGCTTGCCATACTGGATCAACGCTCTCGTCCATGAAGCCTCTACCGGCTTCATGCGTGAGCCCAGACGGGAGCCTGAGTCTGTTTGCATCGGAGCTGGCTCTTTGTGGTCTCTCTCTCTCTCTCTCTCTCTCTGATTAGAGTTCTGGGTTTAACAACATGTTCTTTACCCAGTCATCCACTGATGGACACTTGAGTTGTTTTTGTATCTTAGCTATTGTGAATAATGCTTCAATAAACATGGGAGGGCAGACAGCTCTCTTTTTTTTTTTATTTGGAGTCTTACTCTGTCACCCAGGCTAGAATGCAGTGGCATGCTCACAGCCGCCGAAACCTCGACCTGCTGGGATCTGATGATCTTTCTGCCTCTGCCCTCCAAGTAGGTGGAACTATAGGCACTCACCACCATGTCTGGCTATTTTTTTTTTTATTTACTGTTGAGATGAGGTCTCGCCAAGTTGCCTGGGCTGGTCTCGAACCTGTGAGCTCGGGCAATCCTCTCATCTCCGCCTCCAAAAGTGCTGGGATTATAGGCGTGAGTCACTAGGCCCACCTCTTTGCCCATTTTTAAATCAAGTAATTTGTTTTCTTGCTATTGGGTTGAGTTCCTTATATACTTTGCATATTAGCCCTTATAAGATAAATGATTTTCACATATTTTCAGTCTATGTATGGTTTCCTTTGCTGTACTGAAACTATTTAGCTTAACGTAATTCCATTTATCTATTTTTGCTTTTGTTGCCTGTGTTTTGGGACCGTATCAAATAAAATCATTGCCCAGATCAAGAAGATTTTTGTCTCTACATTTTCTTCTATTAGTTTTATGGTTTTAGTTCTTACATTTAAGTCTTTCATCAATTTTGAGCAGATTTTTATATATGGTGTAAGATAAGGTTCCAATATCATTTTTTTGCATGTGAATATCCAGTTTTCTGAATATATTTTATTTTATTTTAAAGTTGGAGTCTCACTCTGTCACCCAGGCTGGAGTGCAGTGGCATGCTTACAGCCACCACAGCCTCGACCTGTTGGACTCAAGCAATCCTTCCACCTTAGCCTTCCAAGTAACTGGAACAACAGGCACGTGCCACCATGCCTGGCTAATTTTTTAATTTATTGTAGAGATGAGGTCTTGCCAAGTTGCCCAGGCTGGTCTCGAACCCCTAAACTAAGGCAGTCTTCTCACCTCCACCTCCCACGGTGCTGGGTCTTGCTGTCTCCCCCCAGGCTGAAATAGAGTGGTGTGATCACGGCTCACTGTGGCCTCAAACTCTTGGACTCAAACTATCCTCCCACCTCAGCCTCCTACCTCAGCCTCAGCTGGGACTATAAGTGTGTGTCGCCACATCTGACTTGAACATAATTTATTAAAAAGACTTACCCTGTTCCCCATTGCACATTTTTGGCATCTCTGATGACGATCGATTGACTTTACAATCATAGATTTATCTCTGGGCTCTCTATTCTGTTCGATTGTTCTACATATATGCATTTATGCCAGTACCATACTGTTTTGATTACTCTCACTTTGAAGTATATTTTGAAATTAAGTAGTGTGATTTATTCTTCTTATTCAAGATTGCTTTGGCTATTCAGGGGCTTTTTTGGTTTCACGTGAATTTTAGGATTTTGTTTCTATTTCTGTGAAAAATGCCATTGAAATATTGATAGAGCCAGGAGCAGTGGCTCAAGCCTGTAATCCCAGCTCTTTGGGAGGCCGAGGTGAGAGGATTGCCTGAGTTCACGGGTTTGAGATCAGCCCAGGCAACTTGGCAAGACCTCATCTCTACAATAAATCCAAAAAATTAGCCAGACGTGGTGGTGCATGCCTGTAGTTCCAGCTACTTAGAAGACTGAGGCCAAGGGATCACCTGAGCCCAGCAGGCTGAGACTGCGGTGGCTCTGAGCATGCCACTGCACTCCAGCCTGGGCAACAGAGTGGGACTCCAGCTCAAAAAAATAAATAAATACACACATACGTAAAAGAAATATTGATAGGGATTGCTTTGAATCTGTAGATTGCCCTGGGTAATATGGACTTTTAAACAATATTAATTCTTCCAATTAATGAAATGAAATATCTTTCTGTTTATTTGTATTGTTTTAATTTCATTCAGCAATGTTTTATAGTTTTCAGTGTCCAGATTTTTCACTTCCTTAGTTAAATGTATCCTTTTCTTTTTTTTTTTTTTTTTTTTTTGAGTCGGAGTCTCACTGTCACCCAAACTGGAGTGCAGTGGCT
The DNA here is from genome assembly GCF_000164805.1 of Carlito syrichta. Lineage (NCBI taxonomy): Eukaryota > Metazoa > Chordata > Mammalia > Primates > Tarsiidae > Carlito > Carlito syrichta. Next base: position 103,686 of record NW_007249864.1, read on the forward strand.
GCTCCCGGCCACCGCAGCCTTGACCTGCTGGGCTCTGGCGATCCTTCCACCTCAGCCTTCCCAGTAGCCAGAACTACAGGCGCGCGCAACCATGCCTGGCTGATTTTTTGATTTATTATAGAGATGAGGTCTTGCTGCCCAGGCGGGTCTCAAACCCGCGGGCTCAGGCAATCCACTCACCTCAGCCTCCCAAAGGCGTGGGATTACAGGCTGAGCCACCGAGGCGGCTAGTTAAATGTATTCTTAAGCATTTTTGTGCTGTTATAAATGGTATAGCTTTTTTTAGGTAGGTTGTTGTTAGTGTGTAGATCTGCAATTGTTTTTTGTGTGCTGGCTTTGCACACTGCAAATTTGTTGAATTTTTTATTGCAATAGTTTTTGGGTGGTGTCTTTAGAGTTTTCTATATATAAAATCATATCATCTGCAAACAGAAAAAAATTGAACTTCTTCCTTTCTTATTTGTATGCCTTTTATAATTTCTTTTTTCCTGCCTAATTGCTCTGACTAGAACTTCTTAGTATCATGTTGAATAGAAGTAACAACAGTGGACATTTTGTTTTGTTACTGATCTTGGAGGAAAAGCTCTTATCTTTTTACTGTAGAATATAATGTTACCTGTGGGCTTGTCATATGCAACTTGTATTATGTTGAGGTACATTCTTCTATACCTAATTTGTTTAAAGTTTTCATCATGAATACATGATAAATTTTGTCAGTTGCTTTTTCTGCATCTGTTGTGATGATCATATGATTTTTATCTTTCATTCTGTTAATATGGTTTGTCACATTTATTGATTTGCATATGTTAAACCATCCTTGCAACCCAAGAATAAAGCCCACTTGATCGTGGTGTATGATCCTTTTAATATGCTATGGAATTCAGTTTGCTAGTTATAGTTTGGATATTTGACCCTCCAAACCTCATATTGAAGGTGAAGTCTAGTTGGAGGTGTTTGAATCACAGGGGCAGATCCTTTGTGGACAGAATAAATCAAAAAAATTAGCCAGACGTGGTGGTGTGCACCTGTAGTTCCAGTTACTTGGAAGACTGAAGCCAAAGGATCACCTGAGCCCAGCAGGTTGAGGCTGCGGTGGCTCTGAGCATGCCACTGCACTCCATCCTGGGCAACAGAGTGAGACTCCAACTCAGAAAAATAAATAAATACACACATACATGAAAGAAATTTTTTTTTTTTTAAGTTGGAGTCTCACTCTGTCACCCAGGCTGGAGTGCAGTGGCCGCTCCCGGCCACCGCAGCCTCGACCTGCTGGGCTCCGGCGATGCTTCCGCCTCAGCCTTCCAAGTAGCTGGAACTACAGGCGCGTGCTACTACGCCTGGCTAAATGTGTAATTCTAAAAGCAAGGGAAGACAGCTTATTGCCTTGTATGTTTTATGAGTAATGCAAAAAATCACATCAGAAACATAAAGCAAGGCTCTCCTCAGTTACAATGTATCATTTTACAAATTACGAAAAGGAACGCCAAATTGGTTCAACAGAGCCAGGAGGAGAAACTTAATAAAAACTCATAGTTGACTCATGAGATGTTAGAAAAAAAAGTCTTCATATAATTATACTTACGTGCTTTCCATCATTGTGGAAATACATAATTTAAATAAACATTGATGAGAAAGAAAATATATATAATCTTAACTAAATCTAAGCTTAGCCTCTGGAACACAATATTTTCTTATATAACCACAAATTAGGATTTCACCAAACATGGTGTTTCTAAAATTACTTTTTTAATTTAGTATTTGATGTCACAAAATAATTATTAATGACTAAAAAATATTTCCTCGGGTGCAATGGTGACAGATTCAACATATTTAACAAACAGTATAAAAGGGTCTATTATATTTGCTAAATCAGGACTATGTCAGTTGTAAACAACCAATATGCTTATTTAGCTACATAACTATCAGCAAGCACTATAATGCTATAAATGCTTATTAATAAATTCCAGACACCTTTTCTATTTTCATTTTTTTATAATGAAAGAAATATAAAATAATGTGTGAGAGCACTAGTTTGTCATTAATCAGACATAGGCTATATATATGACGAATCAATATTAGTTAAACATGTTACTTAATGTTTAATTTTTTAAAATCCATGTTTTTGTAAAATGTAGCTAATAATACAAATATATCATGACAATACTATAAGAAATAAGATTGTTTTATATGTGAGTCTGGTGCTAACATCATATTTAGTGATTAAAAAAACTAGATAGTTTCCTCCTAACACCAGGGACATATACAAAATGATTTTTTCATCAATATAAAGTCCTAATCTTATGTACAATAACATAAGAAAATGAAATGAAAGGTATATAGTGTGAGGAGGAGAGAGTGACTATCTTTAATTTCACATGACATGACTATCTAGATAAATAAATTTGAAAGAATTGACAAACTTCTAGAATATAGAAAGTTGCAGGTTATAAAATCAACATATACAAATCAATTAACTTTCCTATATACCCACAATAAACTATTATAATTTCAATATTAAAACTATCTAAAGCCATATCTTTAAAAATATTTTTGGAGCATATTAAATTGTTGGTGAAAGTCAACTGTGGAACTCTATAAGTTGACTTTTTAGAGGAAAAAGAATGGCATTCTTAAAAAATTCCCCTACAATAAATGCTGATTTATATCCTGTATATACTGATCTTACTGCCTATATCTTTTTTATTTGTTTTTTGCATAGTGGCTTACTTTTTCTATTTTGATTTTTTTCTTATTTAGGTGAATTTTATATAATGTAAGATTAATAATTTTACAATATATGTTTCAGTGGCATTTAGGAAGTTCATTATGTTATACAACCAATACTTCTATGTAGTCATAAACATTCTCATCACCCTCAAAAAGGAACTCATATTTATTAAGCATTTGATTTTCATTTCTTCCTCTGCCAAACTTTTGGCACCCACTACTCTACTTTCTGTCTCTATAGAATTACCCATTCTAGATATTTAATATAAATGAAATCATGCAATAGGTAACCTTTTGTGTCTCTTTTATCACTTAGCAAAATGCTTCTGAAGTTCATTCAAGTTGTGCCATGTGTCCTCTTTCTTTTTATGACTAAATAATATTCAACGGTTTGTATATACCAAAAGTTGTTTCTTCATTTATCTATTAATGGAGATTTGAGTGGTTTGCCATTTTGAACTATTATGAATAGTGCTATTATGAGCATTTGTGTACATGTATTTGCCTAAATGTTTATGTTCAATTATTCTGAGTATGAATCATATGGCAATTCTATGTTAAACTGGTTGAAGAATCCTGCATTCCATAATAGCTGCAGCACTTTATTTTCCTAGGAACAATACACGAGCATTCCAATTTGTCCTTATTCTTGGCGATGCTTATTTTCTGTTTTTTAAAATAATTGTCCTAGTAGTTGTGAAATTATATTTCATTATGATTTTGATTTGTGTTTTCCTAATGATTAATGATATTGCATATTATCTTATGTGTTTCTAGGTTGTGTGAACATTTTCTTTAAAGGAATGTCTATTCAACGTATTTTGATCAATTTGAAATTGAGCTTTTGGCCTTTTGGCTGCTGAGTTGTGATTTTTGTATATTCTGGATATTACGCATATACAAAGTTTTTTGCATTCTGTAGGTAGTCATCACTTTTTTGATAATGTCCTTTGATGTATCTATATTTTTATTTTTTTAAAAGTCCAATTTAGCTTCTTTTTATTTTAGTGCTTCTGTTAATGCTTTTGGGGTCTGATCTAAGAATCCATAGTCAGGTCAAGGTCATAAAAATTTAACTTACCCTTATGTTTTATTAGAAAGTTTTTTAGTTTAGATAAAATTTAAATACACCTTAATTTTTGTGTATTGTATAAAGGGGGAGGGCCTAACTTTACTCTTTTGCATTTGGATATTGTTTTCTGAGCACCATTTGTTGAAGGGTTATGTTTAGCTCATTGATCAATCCTGGCACTTTTGTTGAAAATAAATTTACCAGAGATGTATGGGTTTATTTCTGAGCTCCATATGCTAGTACTGTATTGTTAGTATATTTTGAAATTGGGAAGTATGAGTTTATAGACTTTATTTTTTGCTTTCAAAATTATGTTGACTATTTAAGGTACCTGTCATTCCATGTGAATTTGAGAAATGACTTCTCCATTTCTGCAAAATGGGGGGGGGGGCAACTGTTGGGATTGTGATAGGAATTTAATTGAATATATAGATTACTTTGAGGAGTTATTGACATATTACCATGGTAAACCTTCAATCCATGAACACAAAATACTTTTCCATTTGTTTAGGTATCATTTAATTTATGTTAGGAATGTTTTATTGATTTTAGCATACAAGTCTTACACTTCCTTGGGTAAATTTATTCTTAGGTATTTATTTTTTAGATTTTATTATATATTGAATTGATTTATTAACTTCTGTTTGGATTGTTTATTACTGATATATACAAACACAATTGTTTTTATTGTGTTGATCTTGCACCCAGCAACTTTGCTAATTTTTTTTTTTTTTTTTTTTTGGCCACTAATGGGGTGTGTATACATGTGCATATGTGTGTGTATGGAGGGTTCTTTAGGATTTTATGTGTATATATATAATTATTTACTATGAAAACATAGTTGTTCTTCTCTCTTTACAATTACAATGATTTTCATTTTGTTTTCTTGACTAATTGTTTTGGCTAGCATTTCCACTATGATATTGAATAGCAATAGTAAAAGTGACTATCATTGTTTTGTTCCTAATTTTAGGGCATAGTTCTTCAGTCTTCATCATTGAGTATGATAATTGCCCTTTACCAAGTTAAAGAAATTTCTTGTATTCCCGTATGTTAATTATATTTATTGTGAAAACATGTTGAAATTTGTCAAATGTTTTCTGCATTCAATGAAATAATTGTCTTTTTTCTTCTTCATTCTAGTAATGTGTGATGTTATATTGATTTGTTTTCATAATTGAAACACTTGCACCCCATCTATTGCATAATGGTGCATAATCTATTTAATAGACAGATTCAGTTTGTTAGTTCCTTTTTTTACTGATGCAGAATAATTATACATATTTATTGGGAACACATATAGTTTAATGATGCATACAATGTACAGTGATCAAATCAGGATAGTTGAGATGTTCATTACCTTAAGCATTTGTGTTGAGGTACATTCCAGATCTTTTCTTCTAACTATTTTGAAATATACAATAAATTATTTATAACTATAGTCATCCTATGGTGCTATAAAACATTAGAACCTATTCCTTCTAACTGTATTTTTGTACTCTAACTAATTTTTCTTTAACCTTTCTCTCTTCCCTACTCTTTTTAGCCTGTGGTAACCACCATTCTAATTTTGATCCCTATGAGATCAATTTTTTTAGCTTTCACATATCAATGAGGACATAAAGTATTTATCTTTCTGTGCCTGGCTTATTTCATTTAACACAATGTCCCCTCAAGCTCATCCATGTTTCTCTAAATGGCAGGATTTTATTCTACTTTATGACTAAATAATATTCCATTTTATATATGTATATATATGCACATACATATACATATGACATTTTCTTTATCCTTTCATTCACTGATGGATATTTAGGTTAATTCCTTTCAATATTTCCCCATTCAGTATCTGGTTAACTGTGGGTCTATCATATGACCTTTATTGTTTTATGAACTATGTTCCTTCCATATCGATTTCACTAAGTTTTTATTATGAAGTGATGTTGAATTTTAACAATTGCTTTTTTCTGCATCTATTGAGACAATCATATAATTTTTATTTTATTCTGTTCATATGGTATATCTATTTTATTGACTTGTATATATTAAACCATCCTTGTATACTAGGAATAAATCACACTTGATCAGAGTATATTGTTTTTTGATGTGTTATTGGGTTAATTTGCTAGTATTTTGTTGAAGATATTTACATCTATATTCATCAGTAATATTGGTCTCTACTTTTAACTTTTGTTGTTTTTGTACTATCCTTGTCTAGTTTTGCTATCAAAGTAAATCTGCCCTCATAGAATGTGTTAGGAATAATTTTCTCTTTTCAATTTTTGGAATTGTTTGAGAAAAATTAGTGCTAGTTTTTTAAATGTGTTGTAGAATTTAGAAATAATGCCATCTTATCCAGGGTTTTTCTTTGTTGGGACTTTTATCAATGATTTTTTTCTTATTACTGCTTATTGATTTGTTTAGATTTTATATTTCTTCCTGGTACAATCTCATTAGGTTATATGCTCAGGAATCTGCCCATTTCAAGTTTTCTAATTTGTGTGTAGTGTATATAATTGTATATAATGATCCTTTTTTATAATGTCTCCTTTTTCATTTCTGAATTTTTCTTTTCTTTTTCTTCAGTTAATCTAGGTAACAAGTGTCAATTTTGTCTATCTTCTAAAAAATCCACTTTATGTTTTGCAGATATTTTCTATTGTTCTTTAGTCTCCATTTATTTGGTTCTGCTCAGATTTTTATTTATTTCCTTCCACTAAGTTTGGATTTGGTTTGCTCTTGCTTTTTTTTTTTAATTCCTTGAGATGCATCATTGGGTATTTTATTCAGAATCTTTCTACTTTTTTTGATGTAAACATTTATTGCTATAAGCTTCCCTCTTAGTATTTATTTTGCTGTATATCATTGGTTTTGGTATATTGAGTTTTATTTTTATCTTTTTACAAAAAATGTTTTAAATTAATTTTTAGTTTTCTTTTTAATTTCTCCCTTGAAACAATGGTCAGTAAGAAACATGTTATTTAATTTTCACATATTTGTAAAGTTTCCTAAATTCCTCTTTTATTGCTTTCTAGCTTTATTTTGCTGTGATCTGAAAAGATACTCAATATAATTTTGACATTCTTGTATTTGTCAAGACTTCTTTTGTGACCTAGTATGTAGTTTGTTCTGGAGAATATAGACTATGTGCTATTGAGTAAAATATCTATTCTACAGCTATTGGGTGAAATGTTCTGCAAATATTTGCTAGGTTCATTTGGTCTACAGTGAAGATTAGGCCAAATGTTCCTTTGTTTTCTATCTAGATGAATTATTTATGTTGATCTATCTAATGTCATGGTGAAGTCTCTTACTATTCTGTTAAAGTCTATCTCTCTTAACTCTGATAATATTAACTTTATATATATGAGTGCTTCTATTCTGAGACTTATAAATATTTATAAATGTTATATCTTCTGATTGATCCCTTTATCAGTATGTAATAAATTTTTTGATTCTTTTTATATTTTTGACTTAAAATATAAATATCTAATATAAATACAGCTACTTTTGAACATACATGTTTTTTCATTTGTGTAGATTACCCTTTATGATTTCTTCACTTTCAATCTATGTTTCTTTTTATGTAAAATTAATTTCTTATAGGGAGCATATAATTGGGTCTTCTTTATTTATTTATTCAGCTAATTTATATTTTTTAACTAGGAAATGTAAACTGTTTACATTCAAGGTTGTTCTTGATGTCATTTTGTTCATTGTTTTCTTATTGTTTAGTATATTATTTGTATCTTTCTCTCTTGTTGCTTATCTTTGCTACTTGGTGACTATCTGTAGTACTAACATTTGATTTCTTGCTCTTTTTAATTTAAATAACCGCTCTTCCAGTGAGTTTTACAATTTATGCTCCTCTTTGTTTATGACTGAATAGTACTTTGAAGGCCAGTGTGATTATTTTCATTTATAGTCGATTTAATCTTTTTTATAGTTGTCTCAATAATTCTTTCTGAATCTTTGAAGTTCATTAGCTTGAAAAAGGCATATTTCTACCATTTTGTATTTATGAATTTATTATTGTGAAAAATGCACATAATATAAAATTTACCATCTTAAACATTTGTAAGTATGTAGTACAGTAGTGTTAACTATAGTCACATTGCTGTGCATCAGATATTTGGAACTTTTAATCTTGCAAATCTGAACTCTTTACCCATTAGACAACAACTTTCATTGTCCCTCTTCTTTCTGCCTTTGAAATCATCATTGTATCTTCCGTTTCTAAGAATTTCAATATTCTGAGAGACTTTCAGCAAGATGGAGAAGGAACCAGTGGGAATGTGAGAGTCTCTTCATGGACAAGTGTCCATAAGGATGAGCCTGTGTGCATGAGTGTATACAGGTGGGTGAGTGAATATCCATTTAAAGAAAGACACAGGACCAAGCACCTGGGTCTCCCCTCCAAAGATGGCTACAACTTATCACTGCTTTGAGACCAGTGCTGCTAGCATGCAGGATAGTCTGCCATTCTTGGAGTGTCTCTCAGGAGAAAGCAGCAGGGCTCAACTGTTCCTCCAGCAGCTGGTACCTGGTCCATGCCACCACTTGCAGTAGCAAAACTGACACTGTCAGTAGGCACTGTGGAGAGGTGCAGGGAGGAAATCTTGAGCTGAGTCCTGCAGCCAGAGAGGACATGTGGACCACCACTATTTTATCTTTTCTGGGATCTGGCAAAAACCTGCTTTGACCCACTCAACTCTGATCAGCCTCCAACCCGAGACTCAGAGGCAATCTCTGTGTGCCTCTCAGATCAGCCATCACTGGCCCAGAGAGGGTACTTTAGGAGTAGCTGCCAGAGAGACAGATGTCCCACCCCCATACTGGATAAGGCATGGACACATATGATCCTAGTAGGAGACTTGGCACCAGCAGCAGCAGCAGTGGATGAGTTGGGGAGAGTCCAGATCTGATTCACCTTCATTCTACAGCAGTCTGAGGGGTGTCTGACCCATATTAAGAGCAACCCAATTGGCCTGTGCTGAGAGCAGAGGGGAGAGATTGGAGACTGGACCCTGCTCCCTAACGTGGTGGGAGCCAAAACAGTGACTGTGCTTGGAACACAAGAGCAAACAAAAAAAAAAAAAAAAAGGAAAGGAACTTGAAGTACCAGAAATGGCCACAAAAGGGAGTTTTATTTATTTATTTTTTTTGCCTGCTTTTTTCATGCATATCATCCTGTATGTGCCTTCTGACTTAATTTGTAACTTTTTCTCCCTCCTTCTTTTCTGTTTCTTTTTTTGGCTTTTTGTTTGCATATGGACATTTTGGAGGGCTAGTGCACCATCATTTTTTTTGTTTTTATGTTTGTTTGTTTGTTTGTTGTTTTTGTTTGTTTCTGTATCTGTTATTTTGTATGTCTATGTGTTTTCTTTCCTCTCCTTCATCTTCATCTTTCTTTCATCTCCCTTCTACTTTTCTCCATTCTTTATATTTTCCTTATCTCATTTTGGTTTCAGGGGGCATACATACTCCCCAACACATGGACAGATTGTAAGGTGGTGGGAAATGGGTTTCAGGAGGTCCACATACCAGTCAGTGGATACTGTGATTTACAGATAATTCCTGAATCATTATAGCTTAATAAAGTCTCATATGTTATTATTAATAAATTCTTATAACTGCAAAAGGACAGCCCACCCCCCTCGTAAAGTCTGGTTGTAAAATTGAACAAATCCAGAGGATCTACATAAGGAAGAACAGGGGTTTGAACAAACTGAAGTAAAAACTATCCCCCTATCACTGAGCAATAGAATTAAAGAGAGGAGAAAGAGATGGGGGAAACATCACAAATGAACATGCTTCAGCAGAAGAACATAGGTAACCTCTAGACCCCTGGAAAGACAGACTTTGGAATGCAAACAATGAAGAGCTTCCAGAATGATTGGTCTCAAACCACATATCCAGATATCAAGACATTGATGGAAAGGATAAACAGAAACAAAGACAAGATGAAAGAATGAAAGAGTTGATAACTGAGATGATGGCAATAAAGAATATAGTAAATGAAATAAATAACAAACTGACAAGGATGAAAAACAGAATTAACCAAGAAGAAAAAAAAATCTCATAATCTGAAGACCCAAACTTAAAACAGAAAGGAAGCTTAAAAATATGAAACAAAACCTCCAAGACATGTGCAATTATAATAAGAGACTGAAGTTATGCCTGGTCAGCATTCCTGATGCAGAAAGGGAGACACAGACCACCTTGGAACAAACATTCCATGATATTATTCAAGAAAACTGCCCTCATCTCAGGAGGAATGTGACCATCCAAACACTAGAGATTCAGAGAATCCCTGCAAGATATGAAATGAGAAGACCAGCTCCTAATCACATAGTAATCTGCTTACACAAAATAGATATAAAAGAAAAAGTCCTAAAGGCAGCAAGAGAAAGGTCACACTGCCTACTAGGGAAGACCAATTATAATAGCACAGAATTATCTACAGAAACACTACAGACTAGCAAGAGACTGGAGTCCAATCTTCAAAGTTCTCAAAGATAAAACTATTTGCCAACCATATATCTGACAAAGGTCTAACATTCAGGATCAACAAGTAACCCAAACATGCCTAAAAGAAAAAAAAGCAACTCTAAAAAAAAGTGAGCAAAAGATATGAATAGACACTTCTCAGAAAAAGACATATAAGTAGACAACAGACACATGAAAAAGTGCTCAGCCTCAATAATCACCAAAGAAATGCAAATTGAAACCACACTGAGATACCACCTAACCCTAATTAGGATGGCTATCATCAATAACTCAAGAAACAACAGATGCTGGAGAGGATGTGGGGAAAAAAAAGACCATGCTTCTACACTGTTGATATGAGTGCAAGATAGTACAAACTCTGCAGAAAGCAGTGTGGAAATTTCTAAAAGATTGGAAAATCAACCTTCCACATGACCTAGCAATCTTCCTTCTGGGAAAATACCTGGAGGAAGTCAAATCACTCTATGAGAAAGATACCTGCCCGTGAATTTTTATTGCAGTATTATTCACAATAGAAAAAACTTGGAAATAACCATGCTGCCTATCAAAATTGGACTGAATAAATAAAATGTGGTACATATACATGATGGAATATTATGCATCCATAAAGAAAATCAAAATTATGGACTTCATAGCAATTTGGATGGATTTAGAGTCTATAATACTTAATTACTTAGCAAAGAAACAAAGATCTGAATACTACGTATATTCACTCATGAGCGGACCCTGAACATTTATCATATTACTGTAAGAAAGGGATTAGGGCTCCCCACCAAAGGTGGCTGCAACCCACCACTGCCCTGAGATCAGAGCCCCTGGTATGTACAATCATCCGCCATCCTTGTGGGTCTCTTGGGAGAAGGCAACAGAGGTTAGCTACTCTTCAGTGTCTGACACCTGGCCCATGCCACCACCTGTAGCAGTGGACTGAGCACTGTCAAAGGGAACCATGGAGAAGGCACATGGATGAAATCTGGAGCTGAGCCCCACCACCAGTGAGGAGACACAGGCCACCATCATTTTTTTCTGTCCTAAGACCAGACAGAGACCTGTGTTGGCCTGCCTAGCTCTGTTTAGCCTCCAACCTGGGACTCAGAGGTGATCTCTGCAACCCTCTGGGATCTACCATTGCTGATTCAGAGAGGAAACTTCAGGAGTGGACAGAGAGACAAATGCTTCATGCCCACACAGGACCAGGCATGGACACATCCGACTGAGTGGAGGTCTTGTCTGTGGCAGCTGCAGCAGCAAAGTTAAATGAGTCTGGATCTGATTTACTCACAGTAGTCCATGGGGTGTCTGATCCATGCAAAAGGTGACCCGATCAGCCTGCACCCATAACAGAGGGGAGAGCCCGGAGACTAGGGTCCACTGCCTACCACGGTCATGGCCAGAAGCCATGGCGGTGCTTGGGAAAGAAACCTGAAGTTCCAAAAAATGACCAAGAGAAGGAGCTCTTTTTTTTTCTTTTCCTTCCCTTTTTTAGTACTTGTTTTTGTTTGTTTGTTTGGTTTGTTTTTGGTGTTTTTTAGTTCTTCTCTTTCCATCTGGATATTTTTTGAATGCAAGAGCATCATCAGGTATTTTGTTTGTTTGTTTGCTTGTATATTTTGGGGATTTTTTGTTTGTATATTTTTTAGTTGGTGTTCCTGTCTATTTTCCTTCTCCTTCCCCTCTCTCTTCATCTTCCTTTCATTTCCATTCTTCTCTTTTCCATTTGCTTCCTTTTTCTTATCTCATTTTGCTTTGAGAGGGCATTCATACAGCCCCCCTCCACTGTACAGACAGATGGTAAAGTGGTGGGAAGTGGGTTCCAGGGGGCTTACAAACCTGTCAGCAGATACTGTGAACCACAGATAGCATCTGAACCACAGCACCATCTATCACACCTTCATCCAATGTCAAAACTGCAAAAAGCACAGTGCCCCACCCCCAGTCCAGCTTCAAAATTAAAGAAATCCAGAGGTTCTACATCGGAAAGAACAGATGATTGAGCAAACATAAAGGAAATCGGTCTTCCTATCATTGAACAATGGAATTAAAGAAGGGGGGAAATAGAGGGAGGAAAATCATCACAAATGAAAAAGAATCAAAGGAAGAACACAGGTTCTATACATATCCCTGAGAAGGTAACACATGAGAATACAGACTTTGAATATCAAGCAATGAAGAACACCCAGAATGACTAGTTCCAAACCACAAACTCAGACATCAAAATATTAATAGAGAATATTAGTAGAAATGAGGAGAGACCAGGGGGAAGTATGAAGGAGTTGATGACTGAGATGATGACAATAAAGAATACAGTAAACAAAATAAAAAAACGACAAGCATAGAAAACAGAATTAACCAAGCAGAAGAAAGAATCTCAGAACTTGAGGACCAAAATATGGAACTAACTCAAACTTTTAAAAACATTAAAAAGAAGATTAAAAAAGGGCAAAACAAAGTCTTCAAGGTATGTGCGGTCATATCAAGAGGTCGCACCTATGATAAATTGGCATTCCTGAGGCAGATAGACAGAGACTACCTTGGAACAAACATTCCATGCAATTATTCAAAAAAATTCCCACATCTCATCAGTGATGTGACCATTCAAACTCAAGAAATTCAGAGAACTTCTGCAAGACATCAAATGAGAAGACTAACTCCTAGACACATAGTAATCCACTTATACCAAGTAGGCATAAAAGAAAAAATCCTAAACGCAGCAAGAAAGAAAGGTCAAACCAGGGAAGATCAATTAGAATAGCATGGAAAATATTTTCAGATTCAACAACACTTCTCAAAAATCATACCTCATGACTAGTAGACTTCATCTTTGGGATGCAGGGCTGGTTCAATATCCACAAGATCATAAATGTAATTAAATCCATCAACAGATGTTAAAATAGAAATCTCATGATTATATCATTAGATGCTGAAAAAAATTTCAATAAAATGTAGTATTCCTTCTTGATTAAAAACCCTTAAATACCTAGGAATAGAAGGATCATATCTCAAACTAGTAGGAGTCATATTCAATAACTCGCAGCCAACATATTGCTAAACAGACAAAAATCAGAAGCATTTCCCCTGAAATCTGGAACAAGACAAGGCTACCAACTTTCAGCTCTCTTGATCAACATAGTGCTATAAGTCCTAGCTACAGCAATCAGACAAAAGAAGGAAATCAGGAGTATCCAAATATGAAAAAAAAGGTCAAGTTATCTTTCTTTGCTGATGATATGATCCTACACATTGAAAATCCAAGAGAATCTATCAACTAACACCTGGTACTAATAAAAGACTTTGACAAAGTCTCAGGGTATAAAATAAACATGAAAAAGACAATCACATTCTTATTCACCACAACAGACAGGCAGAAAACGAAATAAAAAGCACAATACCATTCACACTAGCAACAACAACAACAACCAAAAATACCTTGGCATTGGCATCTTCCTAACCAGAGATGTGAAAAACTTTTACAAAGAAAACTACAAAACACTGCTAAAGTAAATCCAAGAATACACAAACAAATGGAAAAATATTACTTGCTCATGGATCTCAATATTTTTTTAAGTGTCCACCTTACCCAGAGCAAGCTACAGATTCAATGCAATACCCATTTAATTACCAACATCATTCTCCTGGAATGACAATACTGAAAATTTATACTGAAATGTAAATGACCACAAATAGACAATACTTAGCAAAAGAAACAAAGCAGTAGGTATTACACTTTCAGACTTTAATCTTTATTATAAGGCTACAATAATCAAAACAGCCTGGCATTGGTACAAGAATAGGCATATAGAACAAAGAAACAGGATGGAAATCCTGGAAGCAAAACCTCAATTTCTTGGCCAACTAATCTTTGACAAAGCCTCCACTAATAACCACCGGGGAGAGGAGAATTTATTCAGTAAATGGTGCTAGGAAAACTGACTGCCCACATACAGAAGATTACAACAAGACCCCTACTTATTAGAATACACAAAAATCAACTCTAAATGGATCAAAGACCTAAACATTAAACCTCAAACTATAACAACCTTAGAAAATGCAGGAGACACCCTTATTAAAATGGAACTGGCAACCAATTCCTGATCAAACCCCAAATACCTCTGCCATAAGAGATAAGATAGACAAGTGGGATCTGTCTCATCAAGCTGAACAGCTTCTTCAAAGCAAAAGAAACCATCAAAGAGTAGGGAGAAAGCCCACAGAATGGGAAAAAATATTTGCCAACTGTATATCTGACAATGGTCTAACACCTAGGATATAAAGGAACTGAAATGAGCCAAAAGGAAAAAAGCAAACAGTCCTATAAATAAGTGATCAAAAGATATGAAGTGTCCAACATTTCTCAACAGAAGACTTATGAGCAGTCAATAGATACATGAAAAAATGCTCAACCTCACTAATCATAAAAGAAATGCAAATTAAAATCACACTAAGATACCACCAAACTCCAGTCAGGATGACCATCATCGATAACTCAAAAAACAAATGTGGAAAGAATGCAGGGAAAAGAGAACACTTCTGCATCGTTGATGGTTGATGGAAGTGTAATCTAGTACAACCTCTTTGGAAAACTGTGGAGATTCCTAAAAGACTGAAAAATTGACCTTTCATATGAATAGCAATACCCCATATTGGAATATAACTGGAGGAACTCAATTCACTCTATGAAAAAGATACTTGCATACGTATGTTTATTGCAGCATTATTCACAACAGCACAGTTTGGAACCAACCGTGCTGCACATTGAAGGCAAACTGGATAAAAAAATGTGGTACGTATGCACAATAGAATATTACACAGCCATAAAGAAGGACAAAATTATGCACTATACAGCAATTTGGGTGGACTTAGAATCTATAATACTGAGTGATCTATCTTAGAAACAAATAACTGAGTGCCACATGTTCTCACTCATAAACGGGTCCTGAACAATTTTCATAATACTATAAGAAAGGGATTGACAGTAGGGGGAACCTGTCAGGGAAGGGTGGGGATGAAGGGTCATTTCATCAATAAGGATACCTGCTCCCAAATCAGATGAAGTGGGGACCAAAGTGAGGCCCAAACTTTACATTTGTAATTACCAGTTGTATACCTAACCCTGAATTGTACCCCACATCTTCAAAATACAAACTAAAAAAAATAATAAAAAAATAAAAGAAAGAGATTGATAGTAGTGGGATACTGCCAGGGGTCGGTGTGGGGCGGGGGACACATAACATCAGTAAGGGTACACAATCATTGCGTGAAAGATGACCAGTTATATTCCTCACCTTGAATTGTACCCCACATCTTTAAAATAAAAATAATAATTAAAAAATGTAACTATCTTAAAATCCACACATAAGTAGAATTATGTAATATTTTTATCTTTGTGATTGACTTATTTCAGTTATAATGTTCTTAAGGTTTGTGTATTTTGCATCATGTCTTGGGAAGTTTTTCTTTTTCAGGGCTGAATATTATTCCATTTTATGTATATACTTCATGGTTTAAATCAATTTATCGGTCTATGGACATTAGATTACTTCCACCTCTTGGTTATAGTGAATAATGCTATAATAAACATTGATTGTGGATATTTCTTCAGACTTTTGTTTTTAATATACTTGAATATATACTCAGAGGTGGTATTCCTAGATCATATGGTAATTTTATTTTTAATTTTTTTAGAAACTTCTTTGAAATTTTCCTTGGTGATTACATTATTTTACATTACCACCAGCAGTTCACAAGTGTCCAAATATCTCCACAATTTAATCTGTACTGCCTATTTTCTGCTTTGTTGTAGCTTTTGTTATTTTAGTCTAACATGTATGAGGGAGTATTTCATAGTAGTTTGATTTGCATTTTCATAATGATTAGTGATATTGAGTACCTTTTCAAATAACTATTGGCCATTTGTATTTCTTCTTCAGAGAAATGTCTGGTCTTTTCAAGTCATTTGCCCGTTTAAAATCGAGCAGTTCGTTTTTTGTTTTTGAGTTGTAAGATTTTTTTTTTAATAAGTTGAATATCCCTAATTCAAAATTTGAAATACTCCAAATCTGAATTGTTTTGAGAGCTAACATGATGCTAAAAGAAAATGCTCATTGGAATGTTATGGATTTCAGTTTTTGTATAAAGGATGCTAAAATATATAATTAACTCCCTTCAGATATGTGGTTTTCAAATATTCTCTACCATTATAGAGTCCATTTTTATTCTTTTGATTGTTTCATTCACTTGATTGTGCAGAATTTTTTTCAGTTTGTTAAAGTCTCATTGGTCTGTTTTCTCATTTGTTGCCTGTGCTTGGGGTCATAGCCAAGAAATCATTGTTACATCCAGTGTCATAACATTTTTCCTTGTGTTTTGTTCTAAAACTTTTATAGCTTTTAGTCTTACATTGGGTTTTTAATGAATGTTTAGTTGATTTTAAATATGGTATATGGTAAGTATCCATTTGTACTATTTTGCATGTGGAGATACAGTGTTACCAATGCAATTTGTTGAAAAGACCATTTATTCTCCATTTTGTAGTCTTGGCATCCTTGTCAAAAGCATTAATATATGCAATAGCTTATTTCCGGACTCAATATTTTATTTCATTGGTTTTTACATTTGTTTTTATAACTATATTATATTTTTTGATTACCATAGCCTTGCAATATATTTTGAAATTATAAAACGTGAAACTTCTAGTTTTGTTTTTCTTTCTCATTTTTTTGTTATTCAGAGTCTTTTGAGGGTCTATATAATTTTACTATTATTTTCTATTTCTGCAAAAAAAAATAATAATGCCATTTGGGTTTTGAAGGGAATTGCATTGCTTCTGTAGTTCAATCTGTGTAGTATGAACATTTAAAAAATATTATTTTTCAATTTATTAACATATGCTAGCTTGTCTTATTTGTATCTTCTTTAATTTATTTTAACTATATTTAAAGTTTTTAGTGTATAACTCTTTTGCCTACTTCATTAAGTTTAAGCCTTTTGTTTGATTGATGCTATTGAAAAATGACATTATTTTCTCAATTTTATTTTCTGATTGTTCATTGTTAATATATAGAAATGCAACTTTCTTGTTGACTGTTATATTTTCAACTGTATTGGATTCATTTATTAGTTATACTTGATTTTTGTTTCTGAAATCATTAGTATTTTTTATGTATAAGATTATGTCTTCTAACGATATCATTTTATCTTTTTCTCCCTACTTGGTTGCATTTTATTTCTTTTTCTTGTCTAATTGCTCTGGCTAGGACTTCCAGGATGAGTAGCAACAGAGTCTGTTTCTATAGTATCTTCCATTATTTATTTATTTTTTTGAGTTGGAGTCTCACTCTGTCACCCAGACTGGAGTGCAGTGGCATGCTCCTGGCCACTGCAGCCTCGACCTGCTGGGCTCCGGCGATCTTTCCACCTCAGCCTTCCAAGTAGCTGGAACTACAGGCGCATGCTACCACGCCTGGCTAATTTTTTGATTTATTGTAGAGATGAGGTCTTTCCAAGTTTCCCAGGTGTGTCTCAAACCCGCGGGCTCAGGCAATCCACTCACCTCAGCCTCCCAAAGTGCTGGGATTACAGGCTAGCCACTGAGCCTGGTTACATTAATGATTTTTAATTAAATTTGACTTAATCATTGAGTCAACTATTTAAAATTTATTTTTTTAATATATATAATTTAAAAAATAATAAAAATAAAAATAAAAAAGTTCTAAAAATCAGCCTTCCATATGACCCCACAATCTCCTTACTGGGAAAAAACCCTGAAAAGCTCAAATCACTCTATAAAAAAGATACCTACACATGTATGTTTATTGCAGTATTGTTCACAATAGCAAGATCATGGAACCAACCATGCTGTCTATCAAAAGAGGACTGGATTAAAAAAACGTGGCACATATACACAATGGAATATTATGCAGCCACAAAAAGAACAAAGTCATGAATTTTGTGGCAACCTGGATGGAATTAGAGTTTATAATACTGAGTGATCTCTCACAGAAACAAAGATTTGAGTATCACATGTTGTCACTCATAAGTGAACCTTGAACAACTACTGTAATGCTATAAGAAAAGGATTGATAGTGGCAGGAAACTATGGGGGTGCAGGGAGGGGTAGGGAAGTGGGATCAACGGTAGTCAATATCTGTCTAGGGAAGTGGGGACACACCTCATCAACACTGGTACCTGCACAATGAATATTTGTATACATAACCCTTAACTGTACCCCACAATTTAAAAATAAAACATATATATAATTTTAAAAAATAAAATAAATTTTTTTTGAAATAATAATAATGTATTCATAAAAAGTTTTGGTATGAAACATTTAGTTCATTTTTTGAAGGACATCATCTTGGAAAAGAAAAAAAATTCTTTTTTCCTCTTTTGTACCCAACATTTTCTACTCTCAATTATTTCTCTACAATATTCAACTAGAAAACTCTTTTTACTTCCTTCCAGGAGTAAGTAGGTTAACTCTTTGGTCAAATTCAATCATGTAGGGTAAAAAACAATCACTAACAAATACAAAGCAAAAAGATCAATTCTTAAGTATTGCAGGACTCTCCATAGTTTTAAAATGTCTTATAAATAGTTGCAGTATTACATTTATGGTCCTTCAAATGTTGAACTAACTCTGCATCCTGAGAATAGAGATCACTTGGTCATAATGGATGATCCTTGAGATGTGTGGTTGGATCCAATTTGCTAAAATCTTGTTGAGAATTTTTGAGTCTATGTTCATCAAGAAGATCGGCCTGTAATTATCTTTTCTTGTTGGATCTTTGACAGTTTTGAGCAACAGTACAATGTTAACTTCATAAAATGAGTTAAGAAGAATTCTATCATTCTCAACTGCCTGAAATACTTTCAATAAGATTGGTGTCAACTCCTCCTTGTATATCTTGTAGAATTCAGGTGGGAAGCCGTCTGGTCCAGGGATTTTTTGGGAGAGGAGATTTCTTATGACCTTCTATATGATTCAACAAATCATCTCCTGGGAATATACATGGAGGAATATAAATCATTCTACAAAAAAGACACCTGCACACACATTTATTGCTGCACTATTCACAATAGCAAAAACATGGAACCCACCCACTACCCATAGAAAGTGAACTGGATAAAGAAAATGTGGAACATATGCATGATGTAGTATTACACAGTCATAAAGGACAAAATCATGAACTTCACAGCAAATTGGATGGAGTTGTAGACCATCATATTATTTGATCTATCACAGAAATAACAAAGAACTGAATACTTCACGTTCTCACTCACAAGTAGGCCCTAAAAAATAGACTCATGAGTACAAAGGAGGGATCGGAAGTCACTAGGTACTGCCAGGGGAGGGAGGGAGGAGAGTAGAGAACACATGACAACACAAAGGATGCCAGTATCTAGTCCACTACCATGGGAAGTGAGGGCCTATTGGAAGCCCAAACTTCTGCATGCAGACTACTTAGGAAGTTATTCCTCACTTGTACCCCACATTTCCATTTTTTTAAAAAAGAAAAATGACTATGATTCACCCAGGTTTCAACTCTCTGCTGCATATACAATTAAATAATGCAAAATATTCATGGCCAGAAAGTCTGCTAATTATAGTTTTATGCACTGTTCTTCTTCTACTTCTTTTTTTCTATCTATGGTTATATTTCTAGATTGTAATGGCATTGTTATAGAGCATATTCTCACATTACCTAAGACAATGAATCATCACAGTGATAAATGATTTTGTTTAAGTAAATTATTTAAATCTTTCATCATTATATATTACGACTACAAAATAAGTACTTGTGATCCAATTTTGTATGATAGACTTTTTAAAGATTTAAGACAATCATCCCTGTGTTTTATAGCACATTACAAATATGCTCTGTAGGAGAAGATTTATCTACATGTAATTTTTAAGTATACAATTTATTCTGTGGTTGTGAAAAACTAACTTATAAACTGTTTCCCCAGTTTCTGCTTTGATACCTACCTCAAAGTTGTGATGAACTTTTTAGTATGTTTCAGTGAAGTACTTGGCACAGTCCAAGTGTTCAATAAGTGTTTTTATTGTTGTTGATTGTTATTATCTTCTAGATCAACTTTAGACCTAATTAAAAGAACAAGTTATGCCTATTTGATATTTAAATTGTAAGAATGTTAATTTATTATATTTTATCTTCTGAATCTAACTTTCATATGATTTCTCCCATGATCTGATTTGTTTTAAAATGAGGTCAAATCATAAAAAAAAAATCTTTGAAATGCCTTAAAGATAGCTACAACTAAGGCTATATTAATATGTTTATTTTTAAATAAGATTTGGTTAACAAAAAAATTAACAAAATAGTTGAGAATTATACATTAAACTGTTGGGAATTTTCTTACAGTAAATATCTGTCATGTTAGAAGACTCAATTAAATAATAAAAGAAAAATAGTTACAAGTGGACAATTGTTAATTGAAAGCATTGCCTTTGAAGAATACAAGATGTAACACTACCATGAATTATCTCCAAGTCTTTTTTGTGCATTTAATTCTAAGTTAAGCATGTTAGCTGTTTAAGTTACTGTGAATGTTGTTTTTGTTGTTTCCATCGAAGTTCACTTTCTATAAAATCCCCGATCTTTATTTATTCATTTTTTTTGAGTTGGAGTCTCACTCTGTCGCCCAAACTGGAGTGCAGTGGCCGCTCCTGGTCACCGCAGCCTCGACCTGCTGGGCTCCGGCGATCCTTCCACTCAGCCTTCAAGTAGCTGGAACTACAGGCGTGCGCTACCACGCCCGGCTAATTTGTTTATTTATTATAGAGATGAGGTCTGACCTGCCCAGGCGGGTCTCGAACCCGCGGGCTCAGGCAATCCACTCACCTCAGCCTCCCAAAGGTGCGGGATTACAGGCTGAGCCACCGAGCCCGGCAAATCCCCGATCTTTTATCTAAGTCTTGAATTTGTTTTCTCCAATGACTTTACATTAATTTGCTTTTTCATTGAGAAATTTGATTTGTTCTTTGACATCTTGAAATTTCCATTTTTAAAAAATGGTTAAATGGAAGGGAATATTGTAGCTATGTCCAGTGACTATCTCAGGAATGTGGTTGCAATTATCTGAAATGATAGTCTAAGAGTGTTGCGTCTTCTACATTGGAAAAATCTGTGGTGCTTTTTTGATAGTCGACATTTTTAAGATTCTTCCAACATATGTTGAATTATAATTTGAGAGTAGTGCTCATGAATCTCTGTCTTAAGTCAGCCTCTCAGGGGCTTCTGAGAACCACTAGGTTGATTCCAATTAGTAAGCTAAACAAGAAACTTACTTCTGAGACCTGGTATTATTATTATTTATCTAAAGTATCTCACCACAGGACTGTAGCTATTCTTGTAGTTCTCACTGTTTTGGAATGCATTTTAATACATGCACACTAATTTAAGATAAATCAGAAATTGTAACTTATAACCCTCAAATTGTTTTCAAATTTTTTATAGGAGAATATGAAAAAGCTTACACTTTTTCTTTTAGAATTTTATTACCTGCCACTATGTTAGACTGCATTATGAAATGCATGATTTCTTTGATAAAATTCATTAATTATTTTCATTTAGGGTACAATAAGACAGGATTGCATAGTGACCTATTATTTGAATTTGAAAATTATTTAACCCTGGTCGTTAAAATATTAATTCTATTATTCAATATATATGTGATTTTTTAAAAGGTGTTTAACTTCTTTAAGTCTCATTTTACTCATCTATAAAATGAAGAAAATGGCAATAATCTTTTTGTAAGAAAAGTGATGTGACACATGTGACATAAAAACAGAGCCAAAAAGAATAAACCATTCAGAAAAGACAATTTGTATAAATTACACAGTAAATGGCAAGTATTATGGGAAAGAAATGTTTCCAAGAAAAAAAAAAGCTTTAATATTTCTAAGGACATTGCAAAATATTTGGGTACAAATATGTTAAAATGTCTAGTTTAGGAAGAGACAATTACTGCTTAGTATAAATAATGATTCATCATTTGATTCACAGATGAGTTCTGTGAGGGATTGCATGCATAGTTGAAACAGAATAAGCATGAAGCCAGGAGAGGAGACATACAAACTTATCATCAGTGTCATTCTAAGAATGTTCCCTTCTTGATCTAGGAGACTTTCTACTTTTCCATGGTGCTTACAGAAAATGATCATGGACAGCATTCTGCTGTTTATAAAAATCTGAGTGGTTAGTGTAGGTGAAGATTTTTTTTTTTTAATGAATCATGGGTTTATAAAATTTCAGTACTTTTATTGGCAACTCTTCTACCATTGATTATTTTTTAATAAACGAATCACTAGTTATTCAAGAATGTTTATATCTTAATTTGAATATTTCATTCTACCACTATGCAGGTATAAATGTATTCTGAATTGATAAACTATACATTTTTTTTTCTTCAAAGACTGAGTTACTCAGTGACCAGAATTTGTGGCATGCAATGATAACTTCTCTTTTTAAGCACCACATACTCTGAAAATCTGAAGTTAGAGGAAGAGAATGAAGGAAAGAGGGAGAAAGAGAGAGAGGATGAGAGGATAAATTAACATTTATAAAAGGCATCTTTAGTGATCTAGAACCAAGTATGATATAATTTAGGCTTTGCATTCTCTAACTCAAACCATTAAAACCATCATACGTGCTTATTAAATATATTATGCACATTGAATTATGGCTAAAACATAATTTTGTAACTTATTTCTGAAAGTTCTACATCAGTCTATATAAGAGGAGAGTTAAGTTTTATGGGGACTCACTATTTTGCTAATTCTCTATTGCATCAGACTGATTATGAGGGTCAAAATCGTAAGCGATTTCTTTAGGTTGTAGGTGACTTTTCTGGATCTTTCTGTTATACATTACTCTTTCTCTACTTTGTTTGTTTTCCACTCTTGGCATTAGGCATTCCCTAGATACTCATTATGCCCCTAAGAAAAATGAATACAACTGAGAAATTAAGTTAGAGATTGCTACAGCTTCCTTCCCGTCTATCAACTGTATCCTCCACTTCTGTAAGTAGCAACGAGCTAAATCTGTCATGATTCCTGAGCTCTCTAAGAACCCAGTGATACTCATATTCTTATCCAACAATATTTATGAATGACATCTTTATCTTTTAAATGGCAGGTAAGATTATAAAGTTATATAAAAACAAATTCATGACAAGAGAAATGAATGAAAATTACTCAAAACACAGCACTCTTCATCTCATCTCTTCACATCATTTTTGTTCTCAATAAACTTTTTCTAAAACTCACATCCTGAGTTGTTGAGTGATAATTTGTATTATAAGCAAGTGCTTGAATGAATTTTTGTGGAATGAATTATATTTTCTGTAAATAGTGATGCCAGATGAAATGCAGGGTGTCCAAATAAATTTGAATTTTAGATGAACTGTTTGTAATTTTAATATAAGAATGTCCCAAATATTGTATGAGGAATATACATGAAAATATTTGTTATTTGTCAAATTCAACAGGGTGTCTGATTTTTTAAAAATTTGGATACTATTGATATTGATTAACTTAATGTATTTTCTCGTCTTTGGAGAGATGAAATTAGTGCTCTCTCTACTTCCAGTTGTTGCTTATGCATCATTTTCCTCCTTCCCAAAACTAAACAAATAAAAGAGATAAGGGGGAAAAAAGCTTTTTATGTAGGCATACTTATTTCCTTATTTATTTAAAATATTTATTGGTTCTGTGCTTTTAAAAAAAATTTTATTTTAGAGATGCAGGGAACAATTTAGGATTAGGTATACAAATGGTCATTGTACAGGTAAAGTTTGGGACTCACTTTGGTCCCCACTTCACCTGGCTTGAGATCAGGTACCGTTATTGATAAAGTGTGCCCTCCCACCTCCCCTGGCAGTTTCCCACTACTGACAATCCCTTTCTCCTAGTATTATGATAATTGTTCAGGGTCCACTTATGAGTGAAAACATGTGGTACTCAGTTCCTTGTTTCTGTGATAGATCACTGAGCAATTCAGTTTCTATATCCATTCAAGTTGCTGCGAAGTTTATAATTTTGTCCTTCTTTATGGCTGTGTGTTCCATCATGTATTTGTACCACACTTTTTATCTAGTCTATTTTTGATGGGCAGCGCAGTTTGTTTGATGCTTCTGCTATTGTGAATAGTGCTACAATAAACATGCATGCACAGGTATCTTTTTTATAGAATAACTTGAATTCTTCCAGTTATATTCCCAGAAGAGAACTTGCTAGGTCATATGGGAGGTTGAGTTTTAAATCTTTAAGAATCACCACACTGTTTTCCACAGAAATAGTACTAGTTTATAATTCCAAGAACAGTGTAGAAGTGTTCCCTTTTTCCCACATCCTCTCCAGAATTTTTTGTTTTCGGAGTTATTGATGATGGTCATTCTGACTGGAGTTAGGTGATACCTCAGTGTAGTTTTAATAAGCATTTCTTTGATGATTAGTGAGGGTGATTAATGAGAATGATTAGTGAGGATGAGCATTTTTTCATGTATCTGTTGGCTGCTCGTGTGTCTTCTTTTGAGAAACGTCTATTCATATCTTTTGCTCACTTTTTAAGCGGACTGTTTGGTATGTTTTCTTTTTGGCATGTTTGAGTTTTTTATAGATTCTAGTTGTTACGTCTCTGTCAGATATATAGCTAGCAAATATTTTTTCCCAGTCTGTGGGCTGTCTCCTTGTTCTCTTAATTGTATGTTTTGCTTTGCAGAAGTTTCCATTTTGATGAAGTCTCATTTGTCTACCCCATCTCTTATGGCATGGGCACTTGGGGTTTTGTTCAGGAACTGGTTGCCAGTTCCAATTTGCATAAGGGTGTCTCCAGCATTTCTAAAGTTCTTATAGTTTGAGGTTTCACATTTAGATCTCTGATCCATTTAGAGTTGTTTTTGTGTAAGGTGACAGGTAGGGGTCTTTTAAAACTCTTCGGCATGTGGTCAGCCAGTTTTTCTAGCACCATTTACTGAATAAGTTATCCTCTTCCCAATGGTGGTTAGTGGAGGCTTAGTCAAAGATGAGCTGGTTGAGAAATTGAGGTTTTGCTTCTGGGGTCTCTATCCTGTTCCATTGGCTTAAATGCCTATTCTTGTTCCAATACCAGGTTGTTTTGATTATTGTAACCTTATGATAAAGTTTAAAGTCTGGAACTGTGATACCTCTAGCTTTGTTTCTTTTGCTGAGGATTGTTTTGGCTATCCGTGTTTGTTTGATTCCAACAGCAATTTCCACATTATTGTTTTCAGGTCTGAGAAGAATGATATTGTTAATTTAATGGGTATTGCATTAAATCTGTAGATTGCTTTAGGTAGAATGAATATATTACAATGTCGATTCTTCCAATCCATGAGCATGGAATATTTTTTCATTTGTTTGTGTCTTCTTTGATTTATTTGAGCAATATTTTGTAGTTTTCTTTGTAAAGGGCTTTCACTTCTCTGGTTAGAAAGATGCCAAAGTTTTTTTTGTGTGTGTGTGTGGCTACTGTGAATGGGATTGTGTTTTTTATTTGGTTATCTGTTTGTTGTTGGTATATAAGAATGCTTCTGTCTTTTGCATATTTATTTTGTACCATGAGACTTTGCCAAAATCCTTTATCTGTGCAAGGTTTTTGACAGATTCTCTTGAATTTTTGAGGTATAGAATCATATCATCAGCAAAGAGGAATACCTTAACTTGCTCTTTTCATATCTGGATACCCCTGATTTCCTTCTCTTGTCTAATTGCTTTAGATGGAACTTTCAACGCTAGAGGGATGAACGTGGGTAGCCTTGTCATGTTGCAGTTTTCAGGGGAAATGCTTCCAATTTTTATTGGTTTAGCAATATGTTGGCTGTGGCTTTGTTGTAGATGGTTCCTACTTTTTTGAGATATGTGTACTCTATGCCTACATGTTCAAGGGTTTTTATCAAGAAGGGATGCTGGATTTCATCAAAAGTTTTTTCTGCATCTAATGCTATATTCATATGATTTCCATTTTTACATCTGTTGATGGATTTAATTATATTTATGGTCTTGTGGATATTGAATCAGCCCTGCATCTCAGGGATGAAGCCTACTTGGGCATAGTGGATGATTTTGGGATGTGTTTTTGGATCCGATTTGCTAGAATCTTGTTGAGTATTTTTACATCTATGTTCATCAGGGATATTGGCCTGTAACTCTCTTCCTTTGTTGGATCTTTACCTGGTTTGGGTATCAGTGTGATGTTAACTTCATAAAACAATTTGGGGAACGTTCTACTTTTCTCATTTGCTTGGAATACTTTCAATAGAATTGTTATTGGTTCCTCCTTGTATGTTTTGTAGATCTCCACTGAAAAGCAGTCTGGTCCAGGCCTTTTTTTTTGTGGGTAGTTTTCTTTCTTTCTTTTCTTTCCTTCCTTTCTTTCTTCTTTTTCCTTTTCTTCCTCCCTCCCTCCCTCCCTCCCTCCCTCCCTCTCTCTCTCTCTCTCTCTTTCTTTCTTTCTTTCTTCTTTCTTTCTAGTTGAAGTCTCACTCTGTCTCCCAGACTGAAGTGCAGTGGCACACATACTCATGGCCACTCCAGCATTGACCTGCTGGGCTCAGGCGATTCTTCCACCTCAGTCTTCCTAGTAGCTGAATCTACAGGTGCACACCAAACCCAGCTAATTTTTGATTTATTGTAGAGATGAGGTCTCACCAGGTTGCCTGGGCTGGTTTTGAACCTGCAAGTTAGGCAATTCACTCTCCTTGGCCTTCCAAAATGCTGGGATTACAGGTTGAGCCCAGCCATTGTGGGTAGTTTTCTTATGACAGAGTCAATTTCCTGGGCAGTTATTGGTTCATTGAATGTCTCAATTTCTTTTTGTTTCAACCTTGGGAAGTTGTGTGATGTCAGAAAGCTCTCCATTTCATTTAGGTTTTCAAGTATGTTTCCGTATATGTGTGCATGGCAATATCTGATTTTTTTTGTATTTCTTTGGGGTCCATTGTGATTGGAACTTTTGCATTTCTGATTGTGCTTGTTTTGGCTTTTTCTCTCATTTTTTTGGTCAATCCGCCTAGGCGGTCCACCAATCTTTTTTATCCTTTCAAAGGACCAGCTTTTTGTTTTGTTGATTTTTTTCTGTGATATTTTGTCTTTATGTCCTGTATTTGGGTTTTTACTTAGATGATCTCATTTCTTCCTCTGAAGTTAAATTTTGATGGTCTTTTCTCCCTTAAGTGATTTGTTAGGCTGTTAACTTGTGATCTTTCTATTAACTTGATGTGTGTTTATAAATAAATAAATTCCTCTCTCAGTAATG
Organism: Carlito syrichta; assembly: GCF_000164805.1. Lineage (NCBI taxonomy): Eukaryota > Metazoa > Chordata > Mammalia > Primates > Tarsiidae > Carlito > Carlito syrichta. The sequence continues at coordinate 131,292 of NW_007249864.1, forward strand.
CTTTCATGATATCCCAGAGTTTTTGGTAAGACGTGTCCTTACTTTCATTTGCTTCTCGAAATCTTTTATTTCTGCTTTGATTTCCATGTTGACCCAGGAGTTGTTCAGCATCATTGCTGTTTAGTGTCAATGTGTTTGTGGGTTTTGAGGTAGCTTTTGTTGGTGTTGATATTTATTTTTATTTCACTGTGGTCTGAAAAGACACATGGCAGCATTTTTATCTTATGGAATTTGTTTATGCTTGATTTATGTCTGAGGATGTGGTTGATCTTGAAGTACATTACATGTGGTGATAAGTAGAATGTATGTTCCGTGGTTGTTGGGTGGAGTGTTTTGAAGGTATCTAATAAGTCCATTTGGTCAAGCATCATTTGAGGTTTCGGATCTTATTGTTGATTTTTTTACCTCGATGATCTATTTGGGGTTGTTAATGGGGTATTTAAGCTACCAGTTATGATACTGTTTGAGTCAATGTCTTTTTTTAGTTTACCTAAAAGTTACTTTCTAAAGGTTGGTACTCCTATGTTGGGTGCATATATATTTAGGATGGATATTTCTTTTTGATGAATTGAAACTTTTTCATTATGTAGGGACCCTCCATATCTTTTTTTGCTTTTGATAGTTTAAAGGATATTTTGTCTGATATTAAGATTGCAACTCCTGCTTTCCTTTGTGTTCTGTTCACCTGAAAAATTGCTTTCCATCCTCTTACTTTAAGTCTGTGAGTTTCCATTCTGGTGAGATGAGTCTCCTGAAGACAGTATATTGTTGCATCATTTTTAAAAATTCAGTTTGCAGCCAGGCTCGGTGGCTCAGCCTGTAATCCCGTGCCTTTGGGAGGCTGAGGTGAGTGGATTGCCTGAGCAATCCAGACCCGCCTGGGCAGCGAGACCTCAGCTCTACAATAAAATAAAAAAATCAGCCGGGTGTGGTAGCGCATGCCTGTAATTCTGGCTACTCGGAAGGCTGAGGCGGAAGGATTGCCGGATCCCAGCAGGCGAGGCTGCGGTGGCTGGGAGCAGTCACTGCACTCCAGTCTGGGCGACAGAGTGAGACTCCAACTCAAAAAAAAAAAAAAATTCAATTTGCCACTATATATCTTTTCAGTGGTATATTTGGTCCATTCACGTTCAGGCCAATTATTGAGCTATAAGTATTTATCTCTGTTATGAGGTCTTATAGTGCTTGTTGTTGTTTATTTGTTTGTTGGTTTACTTTTGATTTTGAGGTTGATATATGTGTGTGTTTTTAAATCTTTTTCCTGTATTCTTGAGAAGTGTGTGATCATTCTTTTTTTCTTTCTTCTGTGTCTAATACTTTCTTAAGTGTTTCTTTTAGAGCTGGCCCGAGTTGATGTACACTCTTAGGGGCTGGATGACTTGGAAAGATTTTAATTCTCCATCAATGATGAAGCTTAACTTAGCTGGGTAGGAAATTATTTGTTGGAATTTTTTGATCTTTGAAAACTTTGAAGATTGGACTGCAGTCTCTTCTAGTCTATAGTACTTCTGTAGGTCTACTGCTACTCTAATTGGTCTTCTTCATTAGGTATTCTGACCTTTCTCTTTTGCTGCCCTTAGGATTTTTTCTTTCATATATACTTTGTGTAAGTGCATTACTATGTATCTAAGAGTTGGTCTTATGTTATGTCTTGTAATGGTTCTCTGAATCTCTTGTTTTTGAATGGTCACACCTCTGATAAGATGAGGAAAGTTTTCTTAATTTCATGGAATATTTTTTCCGGGGTGGTCTCTGTTTCTCTATCTGCCTCAGGAATGTCAATTTATCATAAGTTTGGCCTCTTGACATAATTACACATCTCTTGGAGGCGTTGTTCCATCTTTTTAAGCTTCTTTTCTGTTTTTAACAGTTTGAGTTAATTCCTTATTTTGGTCCTCAAACTCTAAGATTCTTTCTTCTTCTTGGTTATTTCTACTTTCCACACTTGTCAGTTTGTGATTTATTTCATCTATTGTATTATTTATTACCATCGTCTCAGTTAACAACTCCTTCATTCTTTCCTCTTGACTTTCCTCATTTTTATTCATTCTGTTAATATCTTGATCTCTGGTTTGTGTTTGGGACAAGTTATCCTGGGGGCTTTTCATTTTTTAAGTCCCAAAGTCTGTATTCTCCAGTGGTGTCTTCCCAGGGTTCCTCTGTATAGGACCTGTGTTCTCCCTTTGATTCTTCTTTATTTGTGATGGCTTTTCTCTCCCTTCCCCTCCCCTTCTCTAATTCCATTGGTCAGTGATGAAGGGGATAGCATTCTCTTCTGTTTGCTCAATCCCCTATTCTTCCTTATGCAGATCCTGTGGATTTATTCAATTTTAAAGCTGGACTGGAGCTGTGCTTTTTGCAGTTTTGAGATTTGATTAAGGTGTTCAGAAACCATCTGCAGATCACAGTATCCACTGACAGGTGTGTGGGCACCCTGGAACCCACTCCCCACCACCTCACAATCTGTCCATGTGGTGTGGGTGTTTGTCTGCCCCCTGTGAACAAATTGAGATGAGTAAAAGGGGACAAACAGAAAAAGAAAGAAGAGAGACTAATGGAAGATGAAGACAGAGGAGAAGGAGAAGGAAACAAGCACATAAACTAAGGAATAAACAAAGAAACAGAAAAAAAAAGAAAAGAAGAAACAAATAATCCTGCAAACAAACAAAATATCTGATGATGATTTGTCCTCAAAAATACCTAGACACAAACAGAAAAATTTTTAAAAAACTCAAAAAGAACAAAAACAATGCAAGAAGTAAAACAAAAACACAAAAGCAAACAAACAAACAAAATGGAGAAAAGAAAAAAAAAAAAAAGAGCTTCCTCTGTGACTGTTTTTGGAACTTCAGGTTCCATTCCCAAACATTGCCACTCCTTTTGGCAGTGACTGTGGTAGGCAGCAGGCTCCATTCTCCCAACCCGTTCCCTCCACTCTCAGTGAAGGTAGATTGGGTAGCTCTTAGCCCCCATGGACTGTTGTAGAATGAGGGTGAATCAGATGCTGACTCACCCAACTCTGCTGCTGTTGCTACCATCATGTCCCACATTCAGTTCTGATGTGTCTGTGCCTGGTCCAGCATAGGGGGTGGGACATCCATCTTTCCATTTCTGCTTCTGAAGTGTCCTCTCTTGATCAGTGGTGGTCAATCCTAAATGAGTGTGTAGATCACCTCTGGGTCCAGGTTGGAAACTAAGCAGAGTCGGGAACAGGAGAGGGTTCCATGCTGGTCTTTTCCCAGTCCTGGGACAGAGAAAATGGTGGTGGTCTGTATCTCCTCACTGGTAGTGGGGCTCATCTCCAGATTTCCTCACAGTGCCCTCTCCACAGTTCTCTCTGCCAGGGCCTGTCCCACTGCTGTGGGTGGTGGCACTGGCCAGGTGCTGCAAGCAGCTCACCTCTGATGCTTCCTCCCAAGAGACCCCTGACAATGGTTCACGATCCTGAACACGGAGCCTCCAATCTCAGGACAGTGTTGGGTTGCAGCCAGTCCAGAGGGGAGCCCTGATTGATCCTCAGTCTCCCCTCAGATGGACTTTCATTCACCCAGCAGCACTCGCCCACTCATGCAGACTGTCTTTGTGGACACTCATCCTTGCAGTGACTTTCACACTCTCACTGGTTCTATTGACATCTTACCTCCTCTCACTCATTCTTCTTTCCCCATGCGGAGGAATCTCTTTTAATGTCATGCTGTCCAGGTCAGGAAGAAATATAATTTGGATAATGTGAAAATGTCCTCCCTATTGTCTTCAACATACCATTTTAAAATTTCTGCGTGGCACTTTGGTACTGTAACATCTCAACTGCCTTCCTTAGCTCTTGTGAAGGTATTTTTATGGATATATAGTTGTTAAGATTTATGTTTCTGTGAGGAGATAATTGCTGGAGTTCTACTCTATCATTTGCTAACATTATTATTCTGCCAATTTTGTTTTAGATATTGTCTAAGATTTTCAGTAGTTTATTCTATTTACTTAATCTTATTGAAATCCAGTTTAAAATCCAATGAGATATTTTTTATTTACTCATAGTTAAACCATTTTTGTGCTTGTTATTTATTTATTTATTTATTTTGAGTTGGAGTCTCACTCGGTTGCCCAGTCTGGAGTGCAGTGGCCGCTCCCAGCCCCCGCAGCCTCGCCTGCTGAGCTCCAGCGATCCTTCTGCCTCAGCCTTCCAAGTAGCTGGAATTATAGGCATGCGCTACCACGCCTGGCTTATTTTTTTTGTTTTATTGTAGAGATGAGGTCTCGCTGCTCAGGCGGGTCTCGAACCCGCGGGCTCAGGCAATCCACTCACCTCAGCCTCCCAAAGGCACGGGATTACAGGCTGAGCCACCGAGCCCGGTGTTATTTTTATTTTTATTTATTTATTTATTTTTTATTTTTTGAGTTGGAGTCTCACTCTGTTGTCCAGACTGGAGTGCAGTGGCTGCTCCCGGCCACCGCAGCCTCCACCTGCTGGGATCCGGTGATCCTTCTGCCTCAGCCTTCCGCGTAGCCGGATTTACAGGCATGTGCTACCACACCCCACTGATTTTTGATTTATTGTAGAGATGAGGTCTCGCCAAGTTGCCCGGCGGGTCTCGAACCTGCGGGCTCAGGCAATCCACTCACCTCAGCCACCCAAAGGCGCGGGATTACAGGCTGAGACACCGAGCCCAGTTTGTGCTTGTTATTTTTATAAATCATAGTTTTCATAAGGTATAACTTCTGACTGATGCACTGCCTTTAACCTGCCTTATAGTGTAGGTCTTCTGGCAGCAAATGCTCTCAGTTTTTGTTTATCTGAAAAAAATTATTTTGCTTTTATGCTTAAAAATTATTTCACAGGGGATATAGCTCTAGATAAACAGTTATTTTATTCCTCTCTATACTTTGGAGATATCACATCAGTGACTTCTGATAGCTATAGTTACTGAAGATATCCATAGTTGCTAAATCTTATGTGACTTTAATTTTAGTTAAATTTTGCATGATATTTCTTTTTTCTCTACTTATCTTCAAAGTTTTCTTTCTATCTTTAGTCTTCAAAAAATAAGACTATGATAATCTAGTTTATTTTTCTTTTGTATTTATTTTATGTGTTTCTCTGACCTTCTGGGATACTACTGTTTTGAGCTTCCATTTGGGAAATTCTTATCATCTCTTTAAATAAATTATGCCTTTCTTTTCACTATCTCTCCTACTCTCTCTGCTATCCTTTTAGGATTTAAATTGTTTATTTATCTTAAAGACAATTTATAATTTATATAGGTCCAGAATATTTGTTTCATTCTGTTTGTATTTCAATATGGATAATTCATATGAATTTATCTTAAGGTTCATGTAAATACCTTTTCTTCTTTGTCTATTCTGGTAATAATTCTACTAGGGAAATTCTTCAACTTCAATAGTGTATTCCTCAATTCTAGCACTTCAGATTTACTATATTTTATAGTTTTGAAATTCCTTAATTGCTTCCAAAGATGGAAAGATATTTTCTTTTTCCCTCAAGATTCTTTCTTTTCTCTCCTTTCTTTCACTTTCTCTTTCTTTCTTTCTTTCTTTTGTTCGTTCTTTCTCTTTCTTTCTTTCTTTCTTTCTTTCTTTCTTTCTTTCTTTCTTTCTTTCTTTCTTTTTCTTTCTTCCTTCCTTCCTTCGTTCCTTCCTTCCTTTCTTCCTTTCTTTCTTGTCTTTTTTTGAAAAAATGTTTGACTATGTTGCCTAAATTGGTCTTAAACTCCTGGGATCAAGCACTCCTTCCACCTCAGCCCTCTGAGTAGCTGGGACTACAGGAGAGCACCACTGACCTTCCACCTCAGCCTTCTGAGTAGCTGGGACTATAGGTGTCCACCACTGATTTCTCAAGACTCTTTAACACATTTATCATAGCTATTTTTGTTTTTATTCTAATAGAATATGTGGCCCATTTCTGTCTTCTTCTGTTGACTATGTAAACTCTTAATAATGGATTGTCTTTCTTTTACATTTTTGTGAATTGTGTTGTTTATATTTTTATTTTAAACATTATATGCAGGAGAACAGAGACTAGAAATAATTTTTTGCTTTGGCACGCTTTTCCTTCTACCTGAAGGTTCGTTTTGAAGGTTGAACTTAGTAAATCTATAGTTGATCTAGAATTTGTTTATGTTGTACAGAAACTTTTCATTATTTTTGGTAATAATGTTCTATCAAACTTTCAGGAACATTGAGTTAGCGAACACTGAATCACTGTTTGTAGGAAAAATATAGGATTAGGTTTTTGAGAGCTTCTGATTATAGCATTTTTAGTAACTGGTCAATACATAACCTTGTTTTATGTGTTTTTCAGTTGAAAGACAATTTATTTAATTTGTATTTTAATTCATTAACCATAAACTCATGGCCATCAGCACTATAACTCATCTGAAAAAAAGCTAATTTTACATAGAAATTTTCTTTATAAAGTGCATCATAGCCTTCTAGCATTTCAGAATACTAGACAATACTTTAGCATCATATTTGGGGTAATTTTATTAGCAAAACAATTAAATAAATGACATTAAAATGTAAGCAAAATAGTCTGTGGAAAAGACACAGTTATAGTATAATATAATATCTGAAACAAGAAGACAGAATGTTGCCTTGTTCAATCTCTGCTGGGAATGTGTATATTGGGAAACTCAAATTTTTCACTACTCTGTAAATACATACATATGACTGTAAAGGTGCTGCAAGTATTGATTTTGAAGTGACTAATATATTTTAACAAGTAGAAAATTTGCAAATAAAGAATCTATAAATAGTGAGCACTGTCTATATTTGTGTGGTGACCTTCAATATATCATGTGGGTCAAGGTCACTGTATGCAGAGTGTTAAGTTAAAAAAAGGAGATTCTGTTGCTTCCAATTGCTTAGTGTGTCTGGAGGGCTTGTTTTTTTCTCAGTATTTCTGTTTCATCCTCAGATTTGTCAGATCCTGCACAGCTGTCCCATAGAGAAAATCTCTTTCCCATTGATATATGTTACTTGATTCAATGCTTTTGGTGAGTGTATAGGGGTTTCTCAGTTCTCTTTTTGTCAGGCTCAGTCTTAGGTATGAACTATATATCCATGAGTCAGTGGTAATACTTGTTTTACACTTCTTGCCCCTTCAAATACTTAGTATTATTACAGGCTCTAGGTCAGCATTATAAATTTGTTTTTTAAATAAAAAATCAGATAGTAAATATTCTAAGTTTTGTGTCACATAAGCTAGTTTTAAAAACCCTTTGAAAATGTAAAAACAAAACAAAACATTCTCAGTTCACAGTTCTGTCAAAAACGTACTGAGAGCTGGCATGAACTCCAAGTTATACTTTGCTTACCGTTCCATAACACATTATTTTCCTGTTACTCTCATCTGTGACAGATTAACTCTGCCTTGAATTAGTAGGGATGTTGGAACAAGTTAGTGTCTGCTACCCAAGCAGCAGATTTCTATAATCTAATGTCAATAAAAAAATTATGGTAGAGTGGTTATATTTTCTACCCTTCCTTAGAGGTGGCTCACATTTGATTGGTATAAAGCAGGAGACAGGGTGCAAGCAGTTCACATGCCTGTCCTTCACTGGCAGTCAATCAATACTTTACATGTAAACAGGGTCCAGATTATGGATGTATTTTTTTGAATATATTGCCTCTATTCTCAAAGATTGGAAAGTCTTAAATATCTGTAACACAAGGGGATCTTAATCTCTTTCCCTGAATACGGTGTACCTTATGAGAATGCTGTGAAAGCCTATGCAAATTCATGGGAGTCAGGTGCTTACTAGTCAACATGTGGGGCATCTAGAAATTCTAAATTTCCATGCTAGAACTCACTGCCCCTTTGGAAAATTTTTCAGACTTCAGTTCTTTTTTCTTATCAATTTTTATGACTTCCGTTTTTTCTTCCTTGCCCTACTAAAGCTGAAAGTAATAATTTGAACTGTTTCTCCTCCAAGCAACTTGTTACTCATTGGAATTCAATTTATAAGATTACTTTGCGAGTGCAGCTCTCTGGTGGACTCAAATTGTTATACATATTTTAAATTATTCACATTTTTCTTGATGTTAGAGTTTGATGTCATTCCTTTGTGGTTTTCTATGCTCAGGGTGAAAGTAGAAATTTTAAACATATATATATATAACTTTAAATTAATGTTTTGCATATGTTTTTGGATTTACTTTCTCACATGTTTTGTTTTCACTATTTTGAGAATGAACTAAATTACTATGAAATCACATTTATATCCCCTTTTGGCAAACTTTAATAAGTTTTGATCAATACAATCACCTTCTCAGTCAAGTAACTTCTATTGATAAATATCACATAGGCATTACTGGCTTTTTTCCTACAAAACTATTGAACATTATGAAGATATCACTTCTGAAATAGTAGCTGTGTTGGACTTAGTAAAGCTCTTTCCAAATAAATATGCTTCTCTTGTCCAAAAGAATTGAAGAGGTTGTAATACTTTTCTATTTCGATGTTTGTAAGAAGAGCATTCATTTGATCAACCCTATTTTATATCTGTTTTGTGTGTTACAAGTGGGATGTGTCCATGAACTCCCAGTAGGACATAGTCTTTAAACCAAGGATTTATCACCTTACTGATCATTCAAATATATTTTCTTTGGTTTTATTTTTTTTTCCTTTTAAACTTCATGTGTGCTAGTTTATTTTTACACATTTTTATTTTTATTACTATTTAAAAAAATTATTTTAACACTCTGAAACCAGAAACAGGTGAGCTAAGCTATTCTAATAAAGGAGAGAAACATAACCCAGCTAAATTATCCCATACCTAAACTTACTCTTCAATGATTATTTCTTCACCTATCTGATTTTGGTCTCTTTCAGTTGGCTCGAAATTCCAGTGGGTAGAAAAGAATGTTGTTTAGCTAAATAAGTAGGGAGAAAGTGATAATGTAGCAGTTCCAAGTCTTGGTCTCAGGAGGCTAACATTTTGGCAAATAATAATTCCCTTCACAGCAGCCGCCTTTTCAGTTTGGGCTCCATCGTGAATACATGTGAAGAATGGCCTGCCTTAGCTAAACCCAACCAAACCCAAGCTCAAAGCAGAGCCACTCAGCTGAAACCATTCTTTATCAGCCATTCCCAACTGAACTGTAGATCTGTGAAAATAAATTATTGTACTTTCCAGCCATGCTGTATTATGCAGCATTTTTGTAGCAATAGCCAGTTGATACAAGGGATGCTATTTAATAGCCCTCTTAAACTTCAATATCTAAATCATGGACCGGAAACCATGAAATATAAAGGCTCTTATTAGACATCAAATGCTGAAGTCAGGTCTTAGATTATTGGCTGTAGCATAGAGAGAACATATTGTATATTTGTATTTTCTTTTTAATATTATATAAATGCAGAAAATGCACAAACATGCATATATAGTTTAAAGAATTATCAACATATAAAATTACTAGGATCCCACAACCTCCATCTCTTCCAGAACTTTCATGGAGAAAAGGAACTGGGAGTTGTGATATCTCAGGAATTAAACTGTCTTCACGTTCAGATTTTAAAATCCATAAATTCAAACACAAGCAATTAAAAGTTAAGAAATGTAGTACTATCTTTGTAAGCCACATTTCTAAAATGGCATCTTAGTGTTTCAAGTTTCTTGTTATAAAACAGGAAAGGAGAATGCCAAATAAAAGCTATTTGCTAAGTTAACTATTATGTGCCTTGCATAGTGATAGTCTTTCTATATTTAATTACCAAAACTTATCCATGTATTTTATTGGTACTCGTACAAATCAAGTGAAGAATCCATTTATGTTAATAAAAATAAAATACAATGGAGAATAATACAACTTGAAATTTTTTTCAAAGAGCATCAAGCTGTATATGTTGATAAAATAAATTAAATTTCAAATTATGTGACATTTTTCAAAATAAGGCAAAAATAAGGCATTTAAATGTCAGTATAATTTTTGTATTCAGTTAAATATTTTTTCAAACTAAATCATGCTTCTTTACTTCCACTTTAAATAGCAGTTAATTAATATGTTCTTACTAGAATTCAGAGTAAAATAAATTTGGGAACTGACACAATAAATGTGTAGATAAATAACTTGGAAAAAAATCAATAATTTTTTTGTGACAATAATGTTACCACATTAAATTTATAGCAGCTGGTTAAACAATGCACATCCTCCTCCATAGTTCTAAGCTTTGCTGCAGGATCTTTTTTATAGACTATATTATTTCATGGTAGAATTGAAAAAAGGCAGTAAAAATAATTTTTCTGAACATTTAGTGCACCTTCAAGAAAGGTTCTATTTTGAAGATTTCTCCAAATAATAGCATACTTAAATATTTCAGAAATAGTTTTTCTTTAGGGTACATGTAAATTTTCACAATGGGTAATTTTAAAATAGAATGTTTTTATCCAAAGCAGGAGCCTCCTACAGGGAATGTTAAGATTTGAAATATATAATCAAGATCAAATTTTATATAGAAGAATCACTGAGTTTTGACATCTATTATAAATTATTTATTTCTTCATTCTATATCTCCACAAATATTTTGTCTTTGGACTAGTTTATATTACTGATCATAATTTTTTCATATCTTTAAATAATATATTTTACATTATTATTCTGTGATTATGATCAAGAATCATATTAACAGGCAGCCAAATAAAATCTATCACTGTTCATGAGAAACAGAAGTTGCAAAGATGTAAGGTTTTACACTTTTCAGTGTAAGTGAACAAAAAGAAAAAAAAGAGATTCAGTTTTCACCATCAGTGAAATCTGTGTTTTCTCTGATCTGCCAGTTTAGCAATCCTTTCACTATTAGTGTTTTGATGTCTACAGAAGGGTCATATTTATAGTTCATTTCTAACAGACATAAAACATTATGTATCTTTCTATTTTCTAATGTTACAATGTATTACTATTATATGGTTGCACTAGTTTTATTTTCATTTTTGCTCAACCTAATTGTTTTATATATATATGGTTCACATAAATATATATAAACATAAAACTATTTTCTAATGTATAAATTCCATGATCAATGAAGAGTGCTTAAAGAACCACAAAAAGATAATTTATCATTCCATTATCTAAAACAAGAATAAACAAAGTATTATAGTTAAATTATATGAGTTTACAAATCTGGTTCTTGTACTATAGATGGACATATAAATACATATATAATTGCATATATTGTATATATTGCATGCATATTCTGTGTCCTATGAATTGACTTTAAATACACATATAATTGTATATATTTTATATATTCACATACATATGTGTAAAAAATGTGGCTCTGCAAATGATCTAAAGCACATTCTCTTCAACAAGCAATTAAAACCTCTGGGGATCCATCCTAAACACAAATGACATGTAACTGTAAAGGTATGAACCAATAGATTACATGTTTTTTTAAAAAAATTTATATTCTTTTATTTTCTGGATCAAGTTGTCACTATCCTGATGCCCTAAATACAACTGCTTTACGGAGTAGCCTAAATAAGCTGAAAAATTGTGACAACTCCCTAGGTCTAGTCTATCCCCCCCTTTTGGGCTACAAAGGAAAATGGTAAGATTTTATTGAATGATTCAGGAGGCCAGTAATGACAAAAGTTTCAGAGAGAATTTAAAAGTATTTCAGGATACTGTTTTACACCACACTTTCTACATGGGTGAGGGGAAGGGAATACTTACCACCTTTCCGAAGCCAAGTGATGGGGATGTCAATAAATGTCAAAGATTTATGGGCATGCTTACTCTACATTTTAAAAAGCATATAGATCTAGTGCCTGATCACACCTGAAGAGGAACATGCTTTCATTGCACCTGCCCCTGCCTGTGGTATAACACAGAAACAGTGATGTATTGGAAGTGGCATTCCGGAAGTGTGTGAGTTTCCTCTTGGACAGATATTGATTCGGTAAGGAAGACTTGTCATTGGCATTTACAAAGGGGTGTGCTGCTGGAAACCACAAAGATGGGAGAGATTTTAAGTTGCCAGTTGGAGGTGGCATTTTCTATGGCAAATATACTGCAGATGAAATATCCTCAGCAATATGAAATGAAAGACCATTTAATGAACCCACAACATTATGACAGCAGAGGAAAAGTCAGCATTAGAATCTGCCATATCCAGAGGCCAAAGAATCAGATTTAAATTTTACCGGTCAAAAGTTTGGCAATTTTTTTCTACCTGTTGAAAATGATATTTCTGATGTTTTCTATTTCCTCCTTCACTCAATACTCCAAATCTAGAAGGGCCCCAAACTTCAGCTATTGATGGAAAAGTAAGAGAGAGAAAGACAGACAAGTTTATCTTATTGTCCCCTTCACTGCAGGTTTCTCAGTTGAAGCAGGCCCAAATTGGGGAGGAAAAATACTAAAGAAAATTCATTATACTGATATGATACTTATTAGGAGTTTCTTTTTGTTTGTTTGTTTTTTAACCATAAGTCCTTAGAGGATGCGTTATTCCTTGAGCCTGACTTGGAAGTTGCAGGACCGGCCTAAGTTTTTACATAGCATGGAGAAGTTATGAGCTCACAGAGCAAACTTGAAGGCACAGTCATTTAACAAGAAGGAAGTTAAGTCTATCTAGCAAACCAGATTGAGATTTTGCAAATATTTCCATAGCAGATTTTCAGTTAAGATTTTTCTAACTGTTTCTCTATCGATGTTTGTTTTGTCTGCTATGCTTCTCACAGTCAGCCGACTGTTTTGACACAACTCAGCAAATTTTTGCAATGTTTTCAACAGTTTGTTCATTACTCTCTTCATTAGTGATGCTTTCTCTCCCCTCAGAAAAAAAAGTTTAAACCATTTATCCATTGCCCCTATTTTCATGGCATTGTCCCCATAAACTTGGATTAACACATCCCTAATTTCACTTCCACACTTGCCAAGTTGAATACGAAATTTAATGTTTAATCTGTTGCTCTAGTTCAAACTCTAACATTCTCATGACGACAGCTCATTCCAGCATTCTCGTGATGACAGCTCTGATAGTCACTCCAGAAAGTGTTCCAAAATTGCTTTGATGGGTGTTCTAGGCACCGGTGTTGGTGCTTAGCTTCCCAAGAGGAGTACTTCAAAGGTGACCATAGTGATATTCAGCAATGAGGTATGTAGCACTTTTTCTAGGATGAGTTTGCGAACTTAGGGGTCATACCCCATATGTCGTATTCTTAAAATAACCCAGAGAAAATATTATTAAGAGAATCATAAGAAAGAGAAAATATAATAATATTATATTGTTTATAATCTTATGTTTACATCATCTGTTTACAAGATCTGTTTCCAATGGCAGCATTGGCAGCCGCAGACTTGGTTCTCAGTTCACATTAAGCAGGTTAACTTTTTTCTGCAGTGTCATGACTTTTCTATGATTCTTGGGAGCACCTCCAGGATCAGTAGTGGCACTTTCTATGAATCCCATGATGTTTAAGATTTAGCGCATTGCACTAGATGCTGTGAAAGATATGCAAGAGCTGTGTGAGATAACTTTTTACTGCTTTGTGCAATTTACAGAGGAAATGAACTTTTCACATGGAAGGGATTGCATCGCATGTCATTGTGAGTGGATATTTGCGACACTGGAGCTCTCACAGTAGCAACAGGAGTTAGTTACAATTCAATATGGTAGAACTGTATACAGTATTGTGAATTTTGTGCTGCTATGATTTAATATTGCATCTTTATACTTGTTTACATTTCTCTGGACTGCAAATGGTGGCATGTACAGTCTAACAGTTTATGGGCATAAGTCTGAAAAAAATTTTGACTTTTTGTCCTAAATTTGGGTATATTTTATGGTAGTATGGTAATAAATAATAAAATGGATTAGTATCTGCCTATATTTTATGCATTCAAGATACACCTTGGTTTTTTTTTTTTTTAATTAATATTTCCAGGCTGAATGGTTTGCAATTTTTTTCAAATTGTCACTAATCTCCAAACATTTTTCAGTATATATATTTTTAAAAAATCTGTGTAGAGTAAACCTACACAGTTCAAGCCTATGTTGGTCACAGGTCAACTGTAGAGTTAATTACATGTCCTTTATTCCATACTTTGTCTATTTTTTAAAAGTAGGTCTTTATATAACTCCCCATACAAATTAGTTTGTGTTAGGTTGTTTTCCTTTTCACTGGCTAAATTTGCTTTGTTATGAATAATTTTGCTTTTAATAGCTTTCGAACTGTGCTAGTAAGCTTTTCTAAGTTATACTGCATTAATAAAAGACTACTATAGCTTAGTTGCTTTTAACAACGTTTTACTTTTTTGTTGCTCTTACATATCTTCATGAGTCACCTTATGCTTATGCTCGTCTCTTCATTCCCGGATTATGGCTGAAGAAGCAACCTCAGCCTGGGAAAAAATGGTCTTAATTAAGAATCATGACAAGAGCCAAAAGAGTCTCAGAACAGCCAGGCAATATCATTCTTGCTCAGATTTCCCTGTTAAAGAACAAGTCACATGGCCAATCCTGATGTTCCTGGGGCGAATAGATAGAATACTCTCTTTGTAAAAAAAAAAATGCATTTATTTATTAATTTTTTATTTTAAAGATATGAAGTATGGGCACACCTCATCAACAAGAGTACCTGCATAATGAACATTTGTATACTTAACCCTGAATTGTACCTCACATCTTCAAAATAAAAAAAAATTTTAAGGGGGAAAAAAAAAGATGTGAGGTATAATTCAGGGTTAGGTACATAAGAGGTCATTGTACATGTGAAGTTTAGACCTCCCATTGCTCCTCATTTCGCCCAGTTTGGGATCAGGTACTCTTATTAATGTCATGTACATCCCCGCCACCCTCCCCTGGCAGTGATCTGCTACTGCCAGTCTCTTTCTTGTAGTATTAATATAAAAGTTCAGGGTCCACTTATGAGTGAGAACATGAGGCATTCAGTTCTTTGTTTCTGTGATAGATCACTGAGTAATATCAATTCTAAATTCATCCAAGTTACTGTGAAGTCCATAATTTTGTCCTGTTTTATGGTTGCATAATATATCTATATGTATCACACTTTTTAAATCCAGTCCACTTAGATGGGCAGTAAGGTTTGTTCCACATTTTTGCTATTGTGAATAGTGCTGCAATAAATATCCATGTGCAGGTATCTTTTTTGTAGAATTATTTGAGTTTCTCTGGGTATATTCTCAGAAGGAGGAGTGCTGGGTCATATGGAAGGTCGATTTTTAGATCTTCTAGAAATCGCCACACTGTTTTCCACAGAGGTTGTACAAATTTACACTCCCACCAACAGTATAGAAGAGTTCCCTCTTTTCTGTATCCTCCCCCGCATCTGTTGTTTTTTGAGTTACTTATGATGGTCATCCCTACTGGAGTTAGGTGGTATCTGAGTGTGGTTTTGATTTGCATTTCTTTGATGATTAGTAAAGCTGATCATTTTTTATATATGTGTAGGCTGCTGGAATGTCTTCTTTTGAGAAGTGTCTATTTATACCTTTTGGTCACTTTTTAATTGGATTGTTTGTTTTTTTCATTTTGGCACTTCTGAGTTTCTTATAGATCTTGGTTGTTAGGCGTTTGCCAGATAAACAGTTGGCAAATATATATATTTTTCCCATTCTGTGTGTTGTCTCCCCACTCTCTTAATGATTACTTTTGCTTTGCAAAAGTTTTTATTTTGATGAGGCCCCACTTGTCAATCTTATCTCTTATGGCATGGGCTATTGGGATTTTGGTCAGGAATTGGTTGCCTATTCCAATTTCTATAAGGATGTCTCCTGCATTTTCTAAGATTCTTAGAGTTTGAACTTTTATGTTTAGTTCTTTCATCCATTTAGAGTTGATTTTTGTGTATGGTAATAGGTAGCGGTCCTATTTCATTCTTCTGCATATGGCCAACCAGTTTGCCCACTACCATTTACTTAATAGGTTCTCCTCTCCTCAGTGGTTATTGGAGGAGGCTATGTGAAAGAAGGGTTGGTGGAGAAATTGAGATTTTTCTTCCAGAATCTCTATCCTATTCCATTGATCTATATGCCTGTTTCTTGTTCCAGTATCAGGCTGTTTTGATTATTGTAGTCTTATAATAAAGGTTACAGTCTGGAAGTGTGATAACTGCCACTTTGTTTTTTTTTTGCTGAGGATTATTTTGGCAATTCTAAGTCATTTATGCTTCCATATAAATCTCTGTATTGTTGTTTCCAGGTCTGAGATGAAAGACGTTGGTAATTTATTCTTATTGCATTGAATCTGTATTTTGCCTTGGGGTAGGATGGACATCTTAACGACGCTTATTTTTCAAATCCATGAACATGGAATATTTTTCTGTTTGTTTTTGCCTTCTTTGAGTTCTTTGAGCAGTGTTTTGTAGATTCTGTTGCAAAGTTCTTTCACTTCTCTAGTTATGAAGATGCCCAGGTATTTCATTTCTTTTGCGGCTATTTTGAATGGGATTGTACTGTTTATTTGGTTCTCTTCCTGTTTGTTGTTGTACAACTGTCTTTGGTACATTGATTGATTTTGTATCCTGAGACTTTGCCAAAGTTCTTTAACAGTATAAGGAGGTTTTTGACAGATTCTCTTGGGTTTTCAAGGTATAGGATCATATCATCAGCAAAGAGAGAAATCTTAACTTCCTCTTTTTCTATTTGGCTACCCTTGATTTCCTTCTCTTGTCTGATTGCTCTAGCTAAACTTTCAGCACTATGTTGGACAGGAAGGGAGAGAGTAGGCAGCCTTTTCTTGTTTGGGTTTTCAGGTGAAATGCTTCCAATTCCTGTCTGTTTAGCAATATGCTGGCTGTGGGTTTATTGTAGATGGTTCTTACTCTTTTGAAGTATGTTCCCTCTATGTCTAGATTTCAAGAAGGAATGCTAGATTTTATCAAAAGCTTTTTCTGTGTCTAATGATGTAATCATGTGGTTCTTGTCTTTACATTTGTTGATGTATTTAATTATGTCCATAGTCTTGTGGATGATGAACCAGCCCTGCATCCCAGGAATGATTTTTGAGATGTGTTGCTGGATTCAATTTGCTATAATCTTGTTGAGAATTTTTGCATCTATATTTCAGGAATATCTATATTTCAGGAATCAATATTTCAGGAATATTGGCCTGTAGTTCCCTTTCTTTGTTGGATTTGTATCTGATTTGAGTTTCAGTATGATGTTAGCTTCATAAAACGACTTGGAGAGAGTTCCATCTTTCTCAGTTTCTTGGAATACTTTCAATAGGATGTTATCAGTTCCTCCTTGTATGTTTTGTAGAATTCCACTGGTAAGCTGTTAGGTCCTGGGGTTTTTATTGGTAGGTAGTTTTCTTATGATTGAGTCAATTTTCTGGGTTGTTACTGGGCTATTTAGGGTCTCAATTTCTTCTTGTTTTATCTTGGGAGGTTGTGTGATAGCATAAAAGTCCTCATTTCCTTTTGGTTTGTGAGCTTGCTTCCATACAGGTGTGCATAGTAGTCTCTGATGATCTTTTGTATTTCTATGGATCAGTTGTGACTTGAACTTTTGCATTTCTGACTGTGTTTACTTGTGCTTTTTCTCTCTTTTTATTGGTCAGTCTAGCTAGGGGTCCATCAAGCTTTTTTATCTTTTCAAAGAACCAGTTGTTTGTTTCATTATTTTTTTCTATGACATTTTTCTCTTCTATGTCCTGTATTTGGTCTTTTACTTTGGTCATCTGGATTCTGCTGCTAAAATTAGGGTTTTGGTGGTCTTCCCTTTCCAGTTCCCTTAGGTAGTTTGTTAGGCTGTTTTGATCTTTCGATTTTCTTGATGTGTGTGGATGGAATTATAAATTTCCTCTCTTAGAACTGTTTTCATGGCATTCTAGAGGTTTTGGTAGAATGTATCTTTTTTTTGAATTCCAATAATATTTTAATTTCTGTGTTGATTTCTGTGTTGACCCAGGAGTTGTTCAGCACCATGCTGGTTGGTGTCCATGTCCTCATATGTTTTGAGGAAATCTTGTTCATGATGATACTTATTTTAATTCAACTGTGATCTGAGAAGTTGCATGGCTATATTTTGATTGTGTGAAATTTGTTTATTTGTTTACTTGTTTTGTCTGAAGATGTTGTTGATCTTGGAGTATATTCCATGTAGTGATGAGTAGTATGTATTTTCTGTGGTTGTGGGTGGAGTGTTCTGTAGGTATCTACTAAATCCATTTGGTCAAGTGTCAAGATAAGGTTCCATATCTCCTTACTGATTTTTTGCCTTGATGATCTATCTAAGGGTATTTAAGTCTCCAGTTATAATAGTGTTAGAGTTAATGTCCTTTTTAATTTACTTAGTAGTTGCTTTATAAAACCTGGTGCTCTTGTGTTTTGTGCATATATTTTTAGGATAGATATTTCTTGTTGATTGATTGAGTCTTATTATTACATATTGTTCTTCTGTATATTTAAAAATTTTTGCTATCTTAAAGGCTGTTTTTTCCTGATATTAAAATTGTGACACCTCCCTGTTTTTTTGTTTTCCTTTTGTCTGAAAGTTTATTCTCCATCTCTAACTTTAAATCTGTGGGTGTCCTTTGTCATAACGTGTGTTTCCTAGAGGCAGCACATGGTTGAGTTGTGCTTTTTTATCCAGCTTGCAATTCTATGTCTTTTCAGTGGTGCATTTAGTCCACTCACATTCAGGCTGATTATTAAAATGTGAGAGTTTGTCCCTGTCATAAGGTTCTTTTAAGGTTCTTTTGTTTTCCTTTTTTTGTTGTTGTTAATATATGCATGCATTTTCCTTTTTGGGGGTGTTCTGTGTGCTCTGTTACTTCTGTGTTTGTGATCTTGTGAAGATGGTCTTTCTTTCTTTTTGTTTTCTATGCACAGCACCACTTTAAGTGTCTCTGGTAGAACTGGTTTAGAAGCAGCGTATTCTCTTAAGAATTGGATGCCTGGGAAGTATTTTAATTTTTCATCACTACTGAAGCTTATCTTGGCTGGGAAGAAAATTCTTGGTTGGAATTTTTTACCTTTGAGAAAAAAAATATATATATATATATATATGAACTTTTAATTTTAAATATGTGAACTGTAATTCAGGGTTAGGTATATGAACATTCATTGTGTAGGTTCCCTTGTTGATGAAGTATACCTCCCCTCCCCTGACAGTTTCCCACTACTGCCAATCCTTCCCCCTCTCTCCCCTGGCAGTTTCCCACTACTAAGATTGGGGTCAAATCTCACATGACCTGTTTTGTTTCTGCAGAGAAGTCTGGGGCAATTCTGATTGGTCTTCCCCAGTAGGTAGTCTGATCTTTTTCCTTTGCTGCCTTTAGGATTTTTTCTTTTATACCTACTCTGTGTTGGTGAATTACTATGTGTCTAGGGTTTGGTCTTCTCATAAGATGTCTTTCAGGTGTTCCCTGCATTGCTTTGGCTTGTATACTTGTGTCTCTGGTCATATGAGGAAAGTTTTCTTAAATGACCTCATGCAATGTTTGTTCCAAGGTGTTTTCCATTTCTTTTTCTATTCAGTTATATTAAACAGACATAGGTTTGGCTTCTTGATAAAAATCACACATTTCTTGGAGAATTTCCTCTTAAGTTTTTTTTCTTCCATATTGTAAATAAATTGGGTAATTCCATATTTTGATGTTCCAGCTCTGAGATACTTTCTTCTGCTTGGTCAATTCTGTTACCTATGCTTCTCATTTTGCTATTTTTTCTTGGATGGAGATCTTTATTTCCATTATTTCTAAATATGCTTTTTTGTGTCTGTCCAACTCTATTGTAATTTTATTTAGTTTTACCTCTTGCATTTCTTGATTTTTATTCATTCTATCCTTCTATCCATCAATTCTCTAATCTCTGTAAGTACCTTTTGGGTACAGTTGTTCTCAGAGACAGCCATTGTTTGTGCTCCAGTAGCTGTTCTTTCAGGTATTCTTTGTTGGGGCTCTGAAGGTTATCATTTATTTTTAATTGAATTCCTTCATTTGTAGTAGTTCTCTTATCTTTATCTTTAATTCTGTTTCTCAGTAGTAAATGGAGAAGTAGGCACTTCTGATATTTGCTCTACCTTTGGTCCTTCCCTGAGTCGGTTATCTGGGTTTTTTCACCTATGAAATAGGGCTGGGGTTGAGACATTGTGCTGTCTTATTACAATTTTGAGCACTTGCTAAGGGGTAAGATTGGTGCCACAAGTGTTAAGAACCTATTGCTTGATAGAATACTCCTACTGGGAGAGGAAGAAAATAATTAGGTCTAATATTTTTTACTACATAAAATGATTATGATTTTTAAAATTATAGGTCATTAAATCATGTCTAGCTTTTGGATTTTTTTTATTTTTGGCAACAGAGCAGAACCTAATTTTTACATTAAAAACTTTGTAAACATACAGTAGAGTTGAGAGAAGTTAACAATGAAAAGTCATATACCTAATATCTAGATTCTACTATTAATCCGAAAGGGTAGTCTTTGGGATTTAGTAATTATTTTTTTAATGTATTATGAGTAATAAGGTCAAGTATTATTATGCTTATGCTATCATTATATTATGCTTATTTTACAAAAAAAAAGGAAATAGAGTTTTAGAGCCATTTACTAGGTCCAATTATTAGTTTAATGACTTACTAGGTCAAATGTTCTGACCTTGATTATATGAAGGGGGATTAAAAAAAAGGGGGAATTTATCTATAAAAAGTGTGTATTTATTCTTACATGTTTAAACCTGTCACCTTCAAAGTTCTCTCTGTTTAATGCAATACATATATTGTGATGCTTTTTCCACTGCTCAAAACAGTTTTTCAACTTACCAATTTTGATATTCTCTAGTGCTTCTGTTGTCTATTTTTTGTTGTTGTTTCATCTCTTTCACATTTGCAAAACGATTCTCTTTGACGGTTTTTTCATGTGGGGAAACAAACAAACAAAATAGTTGCTTGGGGTGAGATCGGATGAATAGGGAGGCTGAAGCCTGAGAGTTATGCTGTTTTTGATCACAAACTGCTAAAGGCTCAACATGGTGTGGTCAGGTGCACTTATAAATCACCCATCATGAAATGGGCAAAGGTGTTAAAAGAATCTTCAAAAGAAGAAAATGCACTGAAGCTTACACAGACTCTCACAACAGTAATAGCTGGTACAATGATGCTGGTGGGTTCATAGAATACTTACCTTGTGTGAAAAACCTGTGCTACAAGGGACCCACACTCCAAAACATATAATTCCTTTTTTTTTTTTTTTTTTGGCCTCCCTTGTACATGATTTTTGTTTGAGAAGCTTTACATATTCTGATGCCTTGATCTCACCTCAAGAGATATTAAAGAAACATATCACTGTTAACTATTTTAGATTCAACATATAAATGAGATAATTTAATATTTGTCATTTTGTGTCTGGCTAATTTTACTTAGCATAATATCATCTAGTTCTGGCCATGTCACAAACGGCACGGTTATTTCTTTGTATAAGGGTGAATAATATTTCTTTTTATGTCTATGATTTTTTTTTTTACCTTATCAGCTGGTGAGCTGGGCTCCCAAGGGATGTTGCAGCGTTACTGGGTTGCCTCTGTGGGGCAGGAGTTTATATAGTCTCCGGGGCCTGCTGATTGGCTGGCAAAAGCACCAATCAGAGAGAGAATTCATGGTCTGGTCTTAGTAAATTTACCAATCAGGAGAGGGTTGGGAAGGGTCAATCCAAAAAAAGCGCAGGAAAGATGAAGTCCATGGACCCGGAAGTGGGTGTGTTCACTCCAGTCAGTGGGGCTTGCAGCTATTAGAACCGTCCTATCTGCCTAGATGGTTTCTAGCTTTCTCCTGTCTCATATGCATGAAATATAAAGTTGTGACGTAGAAATAGAATTCCATTATATGCACATATGTCAATACATATATATGCAACTTTTTATCTATTCGTCAGTGGACACTTAGATTGTCTTATTATTTTTTCTATTGCAGATAATGCTACAATAAATGTAAGAATGCAGATAATTTATTGTATTTCCTTGGAATATGCACCCAGAGGTGTGATGGCAAGATGGTACAGTAGTTCTAATTTGTAATTTTTTGAAGAAACCTTTATACTGTTTTCCATATGGTTCAACCAATTTACATTCCCACTAGTAGTTTATAAAGGTTTCCTTTTCTTCACATTTTTGTCAACACTTGTTAGTTTTTGTCTTTTTGATAATAACCATTCAAACTGGTGTGAATTAATACCTCATAGCGATTTTCACTTATATTTCCCTAATTATGAGTAATCTTAAGCATTTAAAAAATATACTTGGCCATTTGAGCATCTTAGAAAGGTCCCTTCAGGTCCTTTAACCATTTTCTAATTGAGTTATTTGATGTTTTGCTATTGAATCATATAAATTTCTCATATATTTTGAATATTAACTCCTTATCAGATATACGGTTTGAAAATATTTACATGTGTACTGACTGATATTTGTTTCTTTGCTAAGAGAGGAGTCCCAGTATGGGAGTTTTTCTCCTGGTTGGTCCTGGTTGCGTGTGCTATATAAGAGAATGGGTACAGCTGGTTACACCAAACACTGTGAATTTTTATTTTAGTGGAATCTTTTTCTTGATCTTACATTAGTCCGGGTGTTATGGCTTCCAGGTCATCTCTAGAGTTCTCAAAGTGGTATTCTGGTCTGGATATTGTTGACTTGAAGTCTCTTTATGGGAATGAAGTTCTGGAGCTTTCTAGTTCTCCATCTTGCTGACCTCAGGTTTGGTAACATTTTGGGATATGGGACATCTTCATAATCCAGTATAATGATGTAAGGTGCTATAATGTGCCACTCAAATCCTCTTTTCAGGATTCAGGCACACACTTTTCCAGTTTTTACACTCTATAGTAGCCATTAATTATAAAAGCTGGAGGAATGAGTGCCTGAGTCCTGAAAAGAGGATCTGAGTGGCACATTATAGCATCTACATCATTATACTGGATTACTATACATTCAGTACATCATTATACCATATTACTATAGAGTGGAATCTCTTCCTGGGAATTGCCTTTGTCTTTGATCTTAGAGCATAGGTCCCCAACTCCCAGGCTACTCTATGGCCTGTTAAGAGCCAGGCATACAGCAGGAGGTGAGTGGCAGGCAAGCAAAGCTCCATCTTCAGTCATATCAGCAGCAGATTAGAGTCTCATAGGAGCACAAATCCTATTGTGAACTGTGCTTGTGACGGATCTAGGTTGCCTGCTTTTTATGAAAATCAAATGCCTGATGACCTCCCCCACGCCCTCCATGGAAAAATTTTCTTCTCCAAAACCAGTCCCCCAAAAGTTAGGGGGCCACTGCCTTAGAGAATGGTTTTGCACAAGTTTATACACTCTCATCAGCAGCAGCCTACATCCAAGGACTATTTTACATAGCATCCTTAAGCTCCCTGATGCCTCATTGTACAATGATCCTGAAAAACTGTTTCCAGCTTCAGAGATTCCCTGGAAATCAGTTGAAGGTGACCAGTTCTTTGGCTTCTTGGTTCTGCATCCATGCTCTTTCACAGATGTTGTTTCTGATAACACTTCTTTATAAACTTCTAGTACACAAAAGTTTTTCTCATCTTTCCCAGATTCTTAATCTAGGTGATGATATTCAGTTTCATACCTGTCTCTACAAAAATATCTTTACCTTTTGTTTACGAATCTGAAAATTTCACCGAACCAACATATTATGTATGGCTTTTGTCTCTGATCAATCTAAGGAAGTTGGCACATTGTTTATATCATCACTCTTTTTTTTTTTTGAGTTGGAGTCTCACTCTGTCGCCCAGACTGGAGTGCAGTGGCCACTCCCAGCCACCGCAGCCTTGACCTGCTGGGCTCTGGCGATCCTTCTGCCTCAGCCGTCCAAGTAGTTGGAACTACAGGTGCGCGCTACCACATCCCGCTAGTTTTTTGATTTATTGTAGAGATGAGGTCTCACCAAGTTGCCCAGGCGAGTCTCGAACCCCCGGGCTCAGGCAATCCTCTCACCTCAGCCTCCCAAGGCGCGGGATTACAGGCTGAGCCACTGAGCCCGGCCATATCATCACTCTTAATGTGTTGACTCTTATTAAGATATGCAACAAGACTTTCTAAATATCCTTAATTCCATCTATTTGATTTTTTTTCTTTCTAATTTCTAGTTGCTCAAATAGAATTAATTTTCTTACCCATGAAACCTATTAATGTTTTAACAATGCAGATAACCAATGCTTTAATAAACATTACCTGGGGTTAGATGTACAAAGCTGAATATAATTATTGAGGTTCAAGATAAATCACATACCATTCAAACTTAAACTTTATAGAGACCCTGTATCTCATCAAAAAGAAAACAAATGGAGGAATAGATAAAAGCCATCCCTTTCTTATACTGTTTCATATTATGTCATATTTTAATACTTGTTTGGTCTCTCTTAGTAGATACCTTTAAATAACAAGTATATAATTTATTAAGAAGTCTCTCTTTAATCACAGTGTTAAATCTTCTTTAACTACAAAATTATGAAATTTAGTTCCTAATACCAGAGCCATGCGAATGACATTTATTTCTGAATGACAATTTTCAAGACTACAAACATATCAACTTGTTCAAAATTATTATAAACAAGAAATCAGGCAAAAATGCAAATTGTAATTAGAATATCCATTTGAAATATCCTTATTAATAATCTTAACACGGCATGCAGTTTTCAAAAATCCAGCACTATAATTAAATTAGCAATGCTTATGCTTTCTGTATTTAAAAAGCTGAAATTGTGAGTATTAACCATAAAACAAAGTAATAAATAATGATAATAACCAATTACCACAGAAATAAAAAAAACATTGTAATAATCACAGTTTTTATTGACAACGGCTCCTTTATAGCACTCCAGCTTTTGGTTACACCAATTAAATAAAGCAAGCAGAAAGTTTTTCTCTCTTATATGAAAACATTGTGCTAAAAAAAAAAAAAAAAAAAAAAACTGACCATAAAGCATTGCCCACTCACACATTTTGTGACCCACATTGTAGTTTATGGCAGATAAAGCAATTAAAGACCACTTCAATTTAAATTTAAAGAGTTCCAGAATGAATGTATTACTAAGGGAAATATTTTGACTGGTTATAATTGCAAAAGAGTAATTATCTAATACACATACACAAACAAGTGCATACACACACACACACACATACACACACACACACACACACACAGCTATTTTCTGATTGCTTCTTACTACAGCCAATGTTACATTTTTGAATTCTGGAAATCCAAAATTTAAGATTATAAAAATGTTCTAGAAGAGAAGTGTGGAATAAAACTGCTTGAATATAATATTCAGATGATGCTTGATTAATGGAAGGTTTTATATAATTTTTAATGGTTTCCTGTGAAACACAGAAGGAGTATTAAAGGAATATATTATTTAAAAATGAATGAAAAATAAACAGTATAATTTCATGTGGATTGCGTATTTAAATCTGAAGAGCAAAGTAACTGTTCTAGAAGAAAAGAGACAAGAATACTTTTATTATGTTAGAATTTACTATGATTTTTTAAAACAGAATATGGAAAGTATTGGACATAAGGAAAAATAATGGCTAAATATGATTATAATAGATTGAAACCTTTGCTTATTAAAATATACCATTAAAAGAATGACATCAACGTACATAGTTTAGGAGAAGATAATTTTTATAAAATACATAAGCAATAAAGAATTTGGTCCTAACCGGGCTCGGTGGATCAGCGTATAATCCCACCCTTTGGGAGGTTGAGGTGAGTGGATTGCCTGAGTTCACGGGTTCGAGACCCACCTGGGCAACTTGGTGAGACCTCCTCTCTACAATAAATCAAAAAATCAGCCGGGTGTGGTAGCGCGCGCCTGTAGTTCCAGCTACTTGGAAGGTTGAAGCGGAAGGATCGCTGGAGCCCAGCAGGTCGAGAGGTCGAGTCTGCAGTGGCCGGGAACGACCAGTGCACTCCAGTCTGTGTGACAGAGTGAGACTACAACTCAAAAAAAAAAAAAAGAATTTGATCCTTGTGTGTATGTATGTGTCTGTATATTAGATGAGTTATCTTCATTTTTTTAAAAAAAGACAACACAATAGAAAACTTAAAAGGCATTAACAAGTATTTCACAAAATATAATTTCCAAAGGCCAGTAACCATGTGGAAAATTTATCAATCTTAACAAAAGTCAGGCAAATGCAACATATACTATAATGAACTATAACATATATATCTTGCACAACATAATAATGAATATTACCAATACTTCATGTTTGTAAGAAAGTAGAGAATGGGTGCTCATATGAACTGTTTATGGGAATATGAACAGACACATCATTAAAAAAAGTTCTACATTATCTATTTATGTTGAAAAGATACATGTTTTATAATCTTGTAATTTCAGTCTCAAAAACAATCTCAAAAGAATTGTATTTACATGTGTGCCAAGAGACAAGAAAAAGATATTTGTCGCAGTACTATTCATAATAGCTCTAATCTGCACAGTTAAACCTACAAGAATTAAAAATAAAAACACTCAAAATCTATCTACAGTGAGATTGATAAGTATACTGTGATACGATCATACATGTAGTTTTAATCTAGTATACAATGTATACTGAAATATAATGTACTACAGTGAAAAAAAATGAACCATAGCTGCACATAACACATAGATAAATCTCTCAATGATACAATTTTGAGTGAAAAAGGTTAGTCGCACACTGTGAGACCTTATCAATGTGAAGCTTAAAAATACAACAAATACAAAAATACAACAAAAGCTACTGTATATGCGATCAGAACATACGTACAATTTCACCTTTTACTTCCTTGTGAATCCTTATGTGAATGTTCATTATTTTGTCACTGGTCACGACCATTGGCATAACTATCTGTAGATTAGGTATGCTGTCATTAAATCCTTTTTTCTTTGGTAAGTACTCTGTTAACATTCACCTTTAAATAATGAGTTTCTGTGCATTAACTTTATAAATTTTAATAGAATTCACACTCTTTCATCTTCTCAGTAGAATAAATGATCACTCTTGGTCCTCGGATTTGTGTGGTAATCATAAAAACAATCTGGCTTGTAGAAGCATAAAAATTAAATGACTATGTAAATTATAAAGTATGAGATTTCAAAATTACTCAAAATTGTAAACTTTAATGAAATTGCTAGGGAATGGTAATACCCTTTCCCCAGATTCTTATGACTCATGCTTATTCTTCCACATTTCTGTCACCTATCCCCGCATTCAGTCTTGTGTTTTTCATAGCATTTATTTCTTCTTGATATTAAAGTCTGTCAACATGAGAATAACTTGTAAATGACACACAGGTCTTGACTCTTTTATTAGGTACTTATAGATAAGTCTGGCATATAAAAACTTCTCGATAAATATTTGTTGAAAAATAATTATGAGACAGCCACACCCCATTTCTGATCTCTGTATTCAGACAAATCTTATTGAGTTAACAATATCCCTCATAGCAGCTTCTTGGAACTTATTTTCCCTTTATTTTTACCATATAAGTCTCTTTACAGGTTTTGATGTTGTTTTCTGGCATTTAGAGCTATAGTAAATATTTAGTCAAATGAGTTCTAAATAAATGCACATTAATTTAGATTAATGAATTCACTCTATAATTTTTTTTCTGTATATAATATTTATTTTAACATTTTGAAATTCTATGGATTTTATTTTTTTCATTAAAAATTTTCTCCTGGGCAGTGATCTATGGTCATCAAACTGCCAAAAGAATTAACAGACATACATGTTTGACAATCCATTATCTTGATTTTATGCCTGATTTATGCCTGATTTTTAGGACTGAAATTGCTGTTTTACCAGACATAAATATCTTCAACTTTAGTAGGTGTCAAAATATTTTCTGAAATGCTGCTACCAATGTAACCTCACAAAGCCAGGATGTAAGGCTGTCCATTGTTCCACACCCTTGGTGTCTCA
Source organism: Carlito syrichta (assembly GCF_000164805.1). Classification (NCBI taxonomy): domain Eukaryota; kingdom Metazoa; phylum Chordata; class Mammalia; order Primates; family Tarsiidae; genus Carlito; species Carlito syrichta. The sequence continues at coordinate 159,203 of NW_007249864.1, forward strand.
GTACATTCAGGCTACTATAACAAAATACTGTAGGAAGCTTATAAACAACAGAAGTTTATTTCTCATAGTTCTGGAGTCTGGGAAGTTCAAGATTAATGGTTCTGCAGAGGTAGTGTCTGGTGAGAGCACATTTCCTGGTTCATAAATGGCACCTTTTCACTGTGTTTTTATATGGTGAAAAAGGCAAAAGGGCTCACTTATTTTATAAGAGCACTTATCCCATTTCTGAAGGCTCTTAGTCTGTGACCTAATCACCGCCATAAATCACAATCTCTAAATACTGTCACCTTGGCAGCTAGAAATTCAATATATGAATTTGAGGACATAAACATTCAGAACATAGCAGTAGGCATTACTTTCAATTTTCAGACTTTAAAAATTTTGCCAATCTGATTGATATCTAACTCTAATTTTAATTAATCTTGTTTATTTCCAATGAAGTTTAAACCTTCCAAACATTCATTTATTAATTAAATTTACCTTTTATGAATTGTTATTCAATTATTTTCTTCATTCTGTTTAGTTGCTTTTATACTCATCTATATGCTTTCACTATAATAACATTTTGCTATTCATCTATGTATCAAATATTGCAGTCAAATCTATATATATTGACAATATTGTTGATTATTTTGTATTTTCTTCTATATCTACTATGTGACTTGACAGCTTAAATATCACATTATTAATACATGCTTATTGTTTTTTTTTCTACTTGATCACTATTTCACTTTTATTTTTAAACTAACATTTGATGCATATTTGGTGCATAAATCTTTAGATATTTCTCTTTTTTTTTGAGTTGGAGTCTCACTCTGTCACCCAGACTTGAGTGCAGTGGCCGCTCCCAGCCACCGCAGCCTCGACCTGCTGGGCTCTGGCGATCCTTCCGCCTCAGCCTTCCCAGTAGCCGGAATTACAGGCATGCGCTACCACGCCTGGCTGATTTTTTGATTTATTGTAGAGATGAGGTCTCGCTGCCCAGGCGGGTCTCGAACCCGCGGGCTCAGGCAATCCACTCACCTCAGCCTCCCAAAGGCGCAGGATTACAGACTGAGCCACTGAGCCTGGCTTATTTCTCTTTTAAATTAACATTTGATGCATATTTGGTGCATAAATCTTTAGATATTTTTCTTTTTTAATAAAGCCAGAAGATACCTGCTCAATACTTTTTGACTGGCCATTTAATTATCCTTTGATTTTAAATTGTACTATTTTTAATTCATATATATATTTTTTTAATTTCCAAACATAAGAGGGTATTCTGCTTTACTTCTAATTTCCAACTAACTATTGTAAGGTAGCGCGTTATTTAGCTCTATCATATGCTCCGTGTTTTAGTGCTCCATGTGTGCATGAAAAATATATATTCCATAATTGCTGAGTGAATTCCTGCAAAATGCCTATTTGTTGTTCAAATATCTCTATTTTCTTGAGTCTTTCTCCCTCTCAGTTTCTCTCAACATTTTCTGTCAAGTACAAAAATAAAAATAGAATTTCTGAGTATAAATATGAGTGTATCTAATTTATCTCATATATGTGTTTTATACCCATTAAAGTCATAGTCTAATTGTATAAAACTTACTTTTCTGATAATGCAATGTGTAATCATTATGAAATAAATGTGTTTAATCCCTAATAACACCTAGTAATTTTTTTGCACTATTTAACACATAACAACTCTTTTTGGCTATTATTTGCATGCTTTATATTTTACACTTTCTATATTATTTTAACTTAGTTTTCTATTTATCTTCATAATTTGACCTTTTACAAAAATTATTCCAAAATAGTACTTTTTTCTAATAGAGCATTGGTCCATAAAAAATTAATGTAAGTACTATTTTTCATTAAATCTACTATTTTGTTTGTGCACTATATTTTCTCTGTTTTAGCCATGTTTATTATTTCTATAGTTTTCCTTGCTTAGATCTTATTAATTTTATTACTACTAGACTTATGTATAAGTTAAGTGTCCATTCTTCCATTTATTACCCTCAAAATTAAATTATACACTTTATCAACACATACTTTTAATTTAAATTCTTCCTTTCTCATGCATAAGACATTTAAAACATTTCATGCCATATACACATTTTGCAACTTACATGTTAATTTAATGACTTTTAATATCATCTCATTTTTTAAAAAAACCTCACAAGACTTTATTATTATCCACCTATGTTATTTTTCACTATTTGGTTCTATATCCATTTTAAAATTCCATCAGTTATCATTCTCTGGCATGAGTTATAGCCTTTAAATTTTCACTTATTGAGGCTTTACAGGTAATTAGTGTGGGTGTTTATCTATATGTGTGTATATTTGTTTTAAAAACAAAAGTCTTATTACATACTTACTTTGGGAATTCATTTTTACTAATCTTAGAATTTCAGGTTGGTAATTTTTTATCAACCCACTGGAAGAATAATTTGGCTGTATTTAGGTTTTTGCTAGAATGTGAAGAAATCAGCAGTATTATTGCTATCCTTTTTAAAGTAATTGATTTGACTTTTTTGGGGTTATTTTATAATCATTGGACATCTTTTCTTTCTTTATAATTTTTTTCTTTTTTTCATTTTATATGAATACATTGCAACTGTAGAGTTATATTTATTTAATCTATTCCAGATTCCTTGTTAATTTGCATTCATCAATTTGGAAAGTTTTTTGTCATTATTTATTCAAATATTTGCCATTTTCTCTCTCTTTCTGATATTCTAAATAAATATATCTTAGACTATCTTACACTATCTGCTGAATGTCTTAACTTTCTTTATTTTGTTAAATATTTTCTGTCTCTCAGCTGTTCTTGATAATTTCTTTTGGGTCCATCTTGATGTTCACTTTTTCCCTCTTTTTTTGTGACATATTTTTCACCAAACTGGTCTTTGAACTCCTAATTATGTATGTCCTAATTTTTAAATTAAATATGTAAAAGCATATTGTATAGTTTTTATCTACAGATATTTTAAACTTGTATTTAGTTTCTTCAAAAATATCAGATTCAGTCACCTTATAACCCATGTCTAAAAATGTCTATTATCTTAGGTTTTTGCAAGTCTCCTAAGTTTTGAGCCAAATTCTTCAAAAGATGATGCTTATAGTAATTTTGTCTATTTATAATATGGAAAGTAGGTTATTTTGGAGAGGATTATCTTTTGCTTCTGCAGAGTCAGTATCAACGTCTCTGGTAGTCAGAGACCTGCTTAAAAAACAATTATGGCATTCAATCTACTAGCTACAAAAACAAACATGAGAGAGCTGACCTATGATAACCATGATTTTTCAGCTTTTTGTTGTGGTTGTTCCTTGTTTTGATTTCACTCCTGTAGTCTCTCGGAAATGGAGATTATCATGAAAAACAAGTTTCCTTTGTTTGTTTGTTTTGTTTTTTGTTTTTTGTTGTGTTTTTGCTTTTCTTATTTTTTGACCCTTTCGGTTCACAGCTTAATAGGATGAGTTTTCTGTAATGAATATGTCCTGAACTTTGACTTTTATCTCCTTTGTCCTTCAAGGTCACTGCCTTAAAGTCTCAGTTTTCTGACTTTAAAATTTCTTCAGGGAAAAAGTGATTTGGGAAATGTATACATACATATATTTTTTTTCTTTCTACAGTCTCATTTCTTCTCAAATTTGATTAGCAATTTTCTGCTAATTCCTGAGCTTTTTAACTCTTAAGAAAATGAAAAAAAAATTACAATTTTTTTTTACTATTTTTTTAGCTAGAGATTTGCTCTGAGGAAACAAACTACCATTATGCAAAGCAAAAAACCTTATGAATGCTGTACTTGTCATAAATGCATTAGCCACTGAATAAAAGAAGCAGAGGTATTGGTAAATGTATTTTTCAAATGTTCTTTTGGTAGCAAACTATACTCTTTATTAGTAGATTTAAGCTTTCTAAGTCTCTGACAACAAATTTGATTAAAAACCGTAAATAACTAATGTTCTATGAGTAAATCATTTAAATAGAACCGAAAAATAGTTAAAGAGTTACTGACTAGTCACTGGGCAGGTGACTTGAGTAATATATTTGTTATAAATTAAGTTAAAGATATAAAATTATTCAAGTATGCTAGGAATTTTGTTATTCAGGTAAAATGTGCTATAAAACAATAATAAACATCAAAGGTATTGTAATATTTAAAAAAAATCAAGACTGGTGTATTTGATAATAAACCGGTGTTAATAAATCATAACATGAATTTTAAATTATCCTAATGAAAATAAATAAAATAACATAAAATCATAGTTTTTGCTCTCAGAATTGTGACTGTATGCATACATATACACACATGCATATCCTTATATATTTAACAAACGTTAAGCATTGATTTTTTAAAATTGTTATTTCAAGTCTGCAAATAGAATTTGAGATTTAAACATAATGCTCTCATAAAAGAGAAGAAACAATGAAAAAAAATGAAAAGAAAATAAACAATAATAATAGCAATGACAAATAAAACAAAGAGAAGTTTTAGGAGAATTTTAGTTAATTGTGTGTCATTCCTGAATAAAGCTAAAATAAATTGGTAGAGGCTTGAGAAACGACACACTTCTCAATCAGAACATGGAAATTACTTTTCTTGGTGGAAATACCAAGAGAAAGAGGACCATAAGGAGATGAATACTTGTTTTTTTTTTTTTTTTTTAATTTAAACCTAATGCACATAAAGCATTTTATAGTAAATCTAGGTTAAAAAAAAATCTACTGTGGCAATATGTTTTTTAGACTCTAAAGATTTTTTGCTTTTTTCAAAAATGGCATTTTTCAATTCAATGTGATGTTTTGAAGACAACTTTTTTTTGATCTGAACACAGATTATTTTAATTTCTAGTTTAATATTTAAAGACATTCAATTGTGACTATTAAGATGTTAGAATATATAATTTTCTTCATTGAAACTAAACAATGGATTATGATTTTTCTTTTTATCTAGTTCCAATATACACCAGGCATTATGCAAGTCTGGCAATTTTAGGAATATAATAACTTGTATTCAACTTTAAAAGGATGTGAGGGCAGGCTTTGATATACTGGTGGGATTGAATTCAGTTCATAAACTTTTATTTTTTTCTTCTTTCAAATTTTTTTTTTTTTTTTTTTGAGTTGGAGTCTCACTCTGTCACCCAGACTGGAGTGCAGTGGCTGCTCCCTGCCACCGCAGCCTCGACCTGCTGGGCTCTGGCGATCCTTCCCCCTCAGCCTTCCCGTAGCCGGAATTACAGGCATGCGCTACCATGCCCGGCTGATTTTTTGATTTTATTGTAGAGATGAGGTCTCGCTGCCCACGCGGGTCTCAAACCCGTGGGCTCAGGCAATCCACTCACCTCAGCCTCCCAAAGGCGCGGGATTACAGGCTGAGCCACTGAGCCCGGCTTCAATTTTTAAAATAATGAATTACTGTCTAAAAAAATTAGATCTAGAAGAGTATAAAGATGAAAACTCAAGTCATTCTATTCCTTAATTCCATGAGCATTTTGAATACAGAGATATATTTCTTCCTAGAATCAATGTATCTATCAATCTGCTGTCTGCACAACGGTTTAACCCTCATACATGGATGGGAGCACAATGAATTTTTCATACCCTGTAGTTACCTGTCATTGGGTCTCTAAAATTATACATTGTTAATTATTGTATTCTTTCATTTATTATAATAAATACCAAGTGAGTTCTTAGTATGTGCCAGAAACCAGAAGTACAGAAAAGAGCTAAACAGACAAAAATTATTTGCCCTCACAAAATTTCTATTTAGTGATGGTGAAAGAGGCTCAGAGAAGGGAAAATGGACTCACACTAGCATGGCTGTTATTTGGGGTGCCTCTTTAAGCTATATGCCTTAAGCCACTATTCACGTCACTCCAGTCAGACCTTGAACAATACAAAACTTCTGTGACTTTTGGTTAGGCTAAAATTTCTTAGCTATAACCACAAAAATGCATTTCATACAATGATATATTGATAAATGGAACTTCATGAAATTAAAATCTTCTCTTCTGCAAACAGATTGTTAAGAGAATGAAAACACAAACCACAGATTGAGTGAAAATATTTGCAACAAGTTTTTTGTCTCATAAACAGTGTACAAAGAATTTTCAAAATCCAATAATAAGAAAACAAACCTTTCTTTCAGAAAATGGTAGTTTACCAAAAATATACAGTGATGGTAAAGAAAAAAATGCTCACTAGAATTAGTGTTGAAAAGTGTAAGATTGAGTAACAATTAATTATGAGTACAGATAATTAGAATAACTAAAATGGAAAGAATTGACTATATCCATTTTTGGAAAGAATGCACAGGATCAGGGATTATCGTACAATATTGGAGAGAATGTAAAAGAAGACATTCAGTTTAGATATGGCTACCTGTGATTTTCCTTTGGTACCTGTGTTTACTGCTTAACAAATCACCATAAAACTGGGATTTATAACAACTATTTTTTTTTATACACAATTTAATACTTTGAGAGAAACAGCTTTGAGTGAGGCCACCTATGAGTTGGGTGATCTTGGGTGGCATCATTCATATGTTTAGTGTTTAGCATGCTGGATGACCTAGGGGCATTGATTTATGTTATTTTTCCTCCATATGGTTGCTCTCCAAAGACTACACATACTATTTTTAAGTTAGATTTTATCACAGTTATAAGATGGATGTCATAGTACAATATAAAATTCTCCAGCATTTTAACAATAAAAATTTCAATGTCAAATATGTAAAAACTGAATTTTATTGTTTCGATATTTGTTCTTTTATTTCTCTCTCTCATATTGTAAATTTGCTTCTATATTTCTTTTCTATTTATCAATTTTCTGTAAAGAAATGTATTACTCAGATCATTGTCAATAATTTATTTTCATTTTTTCTGAGTTTTGGAATTTTTTTAATTTAAAAATTATAGTTTTTACGTTTAGTGTTTTCACATGCTTTTTGTTGTTTCAAGGATTGCCTTCATGCTCTCAATTGCTTCCTTTTATCTATTATAAGCCTGTTTGGATTGCCATCTTCCTTTTAAAAGTGATTGTACTCTTCAGTTATCTAATTATTTTTCCATTAATGCATTTCCCTTGATGACACCTCAGTTTTGACAGTTAACATGTACCTGAAGAGAGTGGCGAATGCCCAGTTCCTCTTTATGCCCTTCTGGTGAATTTGAGATGGTTTTTGTCCTAAAGAAGACAGATTCAGTGCCACGGCCTGGAATTGATCATTCCATTTGGTGTACACACATCCTGCCTTGTGGTTCCTTGAACATGAACATTTATTCATTTTTTTTTCAAAAGCTTTTTTTTCTATCACGCTCTATGACTGGTACTGGGTAGGAGTTTCCAATCAGCTTGGCACTAATTGGTACATCTACTTTCCCATTGTGACACCTGGAACTTCTCTACACTGTATTGCCATTTCTTCCCCACAGCAGGTCAGAATTGCCTTGTCTTTCTCTCTATGGGTAATTTTCATTTTAAAAATTATAGCTAATATATTATATTCATATACTTTCCCATGGCTTCTGTGGCATCTCTATGGATGGGCTTGGAACAAAACACTGCTCTCAGCCCTCATTCTAGGTGATTCCTTGTAATTTGATAAAAATGTACATCTTCAATAGATAATACTTAAGTGGCATGATAATCCTGATTTCTTATTCTAATTACAAGCTAAGTGATATAATGATAAGTATAAATGTTACAAATGTAGCATTGTGTAAAATATATTTGATTTCTGATTTTGCTAATTAACCATGGTTTTCAAACTGTAGTATGCATCATTAAAACACAGAGACTTGCCTAAGACACAGGTTTCTAAGTCCTTACATCAGAGCTTTTCATTCTGTGCAACTGGGAAAGTGCCAGAAAATTTGCATTTCTAACAGTTTCTCAAGTGATAATGATGCTGCCTTCTCATTCCTATAAAATAATTAGGTTTGACTTTGGACACTTACATTAGCAAAATAGAAAGGCAGCTTCATCTGAGACCAAGGTTTACTTATTGTCAGTCAGGTAACTTTCAAAATTGTCAGTATCCTTTTAGTATTTACTGGGAGGTTTCAAACTGTTTTCTTATCCATGGTTTTGCTTTCCATGGTTTCAGTTTCCTGTAGTCAATCACAACCCTAAAAGATTTGAGTACAGTATAAGAAGATATTTTGAGACAGACTAAATTCATATAACCTTCATTACAGTATATTGTTATGATTATCTTTTATTATTAGTTATTACTAATTTTCTACTGTGCCTAACTTATAATTTAGATTTTATTATATATGTACAAAACAGAAAAAAGCAGTATATGTACAGAGGTTTGTACTATCCATAGTTCTAAGCATCCACTGGGGTCTTGGAAGAATCTCTTACAGATAGGGAGAGGCAGCTGTGTCTACATACACAAACTTGTACACAAATACTGCATCTGAGAATTTGGTTGGTGATTGTGTTGGATATTTTTTATTCATTCCAACTGGTCTGCTCTTTTTCTTTCTCCACACTACTCGGTTTCCAGGAGGCTGACATATACAGACTATTTCAATGCGTTATTTTGCTTTCTCTATTAATCATAGTCCCCTAGAGAGACAAAAAAAAAAAAGGAATACTGTCTTCTATCTACCTATTAATTTCTTTCTATCATCTATCTATCATTCTATCAATCATCTATCTATCATCTATCTACTTATGTATCTGTCTGTGTAGCTATGTATCTAACTATCTAGGGAGAAAAAGTTGAGGAAATTGGCTTATGTGACTGTGTGGGCTGGCAAGTTCAAAGTCTTCAAGGCTGGCCAACATACTGGAAATTCTGGCAAAAGCTAATGTTGCTGCCTTGAGTCAAAGGCAATCTGGATGACTAATTCCTTCCGCCCAGAGAGATTTCAGTCTTGAAAGGCCTCTAGCTTTATTTAGATGGAGTCTATGCACATTTTTGAGGGTAATTTGCTTTGCTTAAGGTTTACAGATAGAAATGTTAGTCACATCAGAAAAAACTACCTTTACTGCAACATCTATAGTTTGACTAGAAACCAGGTACTACAGTGCTACCTAACTGACAAATAAAATTAACCCTCATGCCCCCTGATTTCCAGTTGGGTTTATTCAATGGTAAGTTCCAGCAAGAAATATGAAGGAGGAAAAAGCAAAAGGTCAGAGATATGAACCCTTTGCATCCATGTGTTACCGACGGACTTCACAGCTCTTGTCAAGAAAACCCTTTACATGTTAGCTCGTCTATTCGGTTCTTCGAGTTACTCCTTTCCTCTGGCCCAGATCCAGAGAGGAGTGGTGACAGATTCTCTCTCCTCCTCCTGGCTGGAACTGCACTGCTTATTACATTTTGTATCAACCTTCTTCATATCTTTGAAAATAGCCTCTTCATTAAACTCTCCTTAAATTATCCATTTTGACAGTGCCCTTTTCCCTGCCATAAATGGACAGACAAAACAGTTTGGAAATTTGCAGATTCCTCCTACAGATACTCTAATCTGCAAAACCTGTAAAGCAAAGCCACAGATGTTTCTTCCACTCTCTAAGAATTTGATGTTCACTCTCAGAGACTTCAGTCATTCAATATAATTTCCAGTTTTACTTTTGGGCCCCCTTTGTTTGCAAGGGATATAATTTCCTAATCCTCAAATGGCCGTTAACACCATGAAATAGGCCTGATATTTGGAAGTACAGAAAGTACTGAAATTGAGCTGAATAATACTACAGAAAATAGAAAATAATCTCCACTATCAAACTGCTTCAATCATACCTTGCTCTGTTGGAAGCAAAAGACAAGCTTTTTCTTTTAGGTCAGCACTTGGTGCCATTTGTACAACTGTGTTGGGGAAATATGGTACTTTTATTCACTTTATTTCACATCCATCACTTGACCCTTCTAAATGGCAAAAATATTTATTTTTTCATTGTTTGATAAAATTAGCAAGACTTGCTCTGCACCAGTGCCTTTTTCAAAGAGGCAGAGCGATGGATTCCTCAATTGCCTTTTGGTCCCCTGTCTTCTCCCCTGTATCCCCACCGTGTGACACTGCCTGCTTACTTGCCTTGGTGGCTAAGCAGTTACTGATATTTTTATAAGATTTTGGTCTAAAATTTACAGAAAAAGTTACTTTGTAAGCTTCCAACAGAGGTAAGGTTAGAGCTGGTAATGTAGCACATCAAAGCATGACAAATGCAGAGGATTTTTAGTATTTGCTATTGCTTGTGTTAGTTTTCCAAATAAACTTTCTAGAACCAATTAGCACAGAAGGCCATAAACATTTTATAATTATTCATCTAAATTAATTGTAATAATAACTGTATAAAATTATGTCTACTGACTAATATAACAATGATTTTATATATTTAGATAACTTCCAGAGGCTCACAATTAAATGAACCCTAATAAATATTATTTTAAAATTTAAATGTTAGTCTCTGAAGATATATAATAAAGGTTTTATAACTATATGTATTAGTTTACTAGAAATTCCATAACAAAATACTGTAATCTGTGTGGCTTAAATGACAGAAATGTATTTTCTCACAGTTTTCCAAGGTTAGAAGTCAGATATCACAGTGTTGGCAGAGCTGGTTTCTCTTCACAGGGACACAGCAAGAAGGAATGCATTCCCATTGTCTCTTTGTTTGTCTAAGCTTTATTTTATTTTTTTAATAAGGACACCTTATTAAATGACTAGTCATATTGAATAAAGGTTCACACATATGGCCCCATCTAACTTTAATTACCTCTTTAGAGACCCTATTTTCAAATATAGTCATATTCTAAGGTACAAAGAGTTAGAGATTTTAACATATGAATTTTGGGATAACAAAATTCAGCCCATAACACTATGTATCAGGGGAAATAAAGTGTATATCTGCATCTGCTCATTTGTGCAGAAGTTGTATAGAAAGGATAAGTAAAAAATTCATGAGTTATTTTCCTACAAAGGTATGCACTAATAAGGTAGCAAGGTTGAGGATGGAATAGAAGAGAAGAGTGGAGAAGGGAAATATTTCTTTGAATTTGCCATTCCTTGCCGTACATTTTTTATTTTAATTTAATTACATTAATTAATTAATTTTTTTTGAGTTGGAGTCTCACTCTGTCGCCCAGACTGAAGTGTAGTGGCCACTCCCGGCCGCCGCAGCCTCGACCTGCTGGGTTCCTGCTGGGCTCCAGCCATCTTTCTGCCTCAGTCTTCCAAGTAGCTGGAACTACAGGCATGCGCTACCATGCCCGGTTAATTTTTTTTTTTTTGATTTATTGTAGAGATAAGGGCTCACCAAGTTGCCCAGGTGGGTCTCGAACCCGCAGGCTCAGGCAATTCACTCACCTCAGCCTCCCAAACGCAGGATTACAGACTGAGCCACTGAGCCTGGTTTACAGTACATTTTGTAAGAAGCAGATTAGTGTTTCAGATAGATGATGGGTAGATAGATGGATAGGTAAAGACATATTTTTGAATAAACATACATATATTGAATAAAACCATCACTGATAGAGAGGAAAAATGTCAAATTAAAAAAATAGGGATAAGTGAACTATATTTCAAATGACTAACATAAATTTCATACATGTGTTGATGTTCAAATGCTTTCATTCATCTGTGTAACCACTAATCGAAAGTATTTATTAGCAGGGCTCTAGAAAATGTGATACATGATCATTTATATATGTTTTATGTGTTTATAATTTAATATTTTTGTTTTTCATATTCTCAGTAAATATTTTCTATCAATTCTTATTGCTTATTTTATTTGCTTCAATTTTATGTGAATTAAAACCCTCTTTGCTTTTATTTTTCTCTCATTACTTCTCTGCATGAAGATTTTCCTCATAAGGCTAGTGCATATTCAGTGCCACTAACATTAACATATTTGTGATGGCATGTTGCTAAATTTTATGTTTATGTATGCATTTATGCTTCTATATTTTTATTTTTGATGAATTACTTTTCTTCTTCTGTTATAAATAACTGTCCTACTCATCTTTGAATACCATATTTATGGTATGTATTTATAAAATGTATATATGTACATATATGGAATTGTATGCATTTATTTATAAAAATACAAAACAGATGCTATATATTTATAATTGATAAAAATGTAGTATCTATATATGCATTCCTTAATTGGTTATTTATTTGACTCATATTTTTATGAGTAATATCATAGACAGAAATCATGGTTTTATATAAGCTTAAACTTATTTAATTGTGACACAAATTTTCAACAATACAAATTTTCTTGTTTAATATGAAAATTCAAAAAAAATTCTATGTAAGAATAGATTACTATGAACACTAAAAGGAACTGAAATAAATTGCAAAGGATTCAACAAAATTAAAATTATTTTATTAGCAGAAACATAGGAAATAATTTTTTTATAATTGTATTTGTTAATGTTTCATGCAATTACATCAACTTATTTGTATTCAAGAATTTCTCATTGTAGGCTGGGTACAGTGGCTTACATTTGCAATCACAGCGCTTCAGAAGGTTAAGGCTGGCAGGATCACTTGAGCCCAGGAGTTTGAGACCAGCTTAGGCAATATAGTGAGACCTCGTCTCTAAAAAAAAAAATACAAAAAAAATTAGTCAGGTTTTTTGGCATGTTCCAGTAGTTCCAGCTACTCAAGAGGCTGAGGCAGAAGGATCTCCTGAGCAAAGGAGGTAGAGGTTGCGGTAAGTCATAGTTGTGTCACTGCACTCCAGCATGGACAACAAAGTGAGACTTCACCTCAAAAAAAAAAAAAAATTCTCATTTTTTAATGACCTGTTGCTTATTACAAATTTTCTAAAGAAACATAGGACTGGGGTATATTTCCGTATTAAAACACTGTTTTGTTAATGTCTCTCAAAAATTAGGTTCAAAGAAGTGAAGTAAGAAAAGTAATTCTCTATGCAAATTTGTCCATTTGAAGAGTTCCCCTGTTTTCCCTTGAATATAAATGGACTCTTCCATGCGCTTTTAGAAATATGTGGGGATTTGCACAGTCTTGCATATACGCAGGTGCCAGCAAGCATGTTACCTAAATCTCAAGGACAATCCATTTATCAGAGCAACATACCGAAATCTGTATCACTCGTGTGTATCAATAATTGAAACACTTCTGCTTCTTCTCTGAAAACAACTGAATAATTTTTATTACCTTGGCATTCAAAAGGTGTCTTTATCTTATAGGACCACAAGACCAGAGATTATATATTCTTTCTCTTACCCTATCGATTTATGTCTAGTTTTCTACATCCAAAAATTGTTCATAGACAAGTTACTCTGAACATTTAGTGGAATGAATAATCCTTTTATCCAGGTGTAAAATTTTATATTTTTTTCATTAATATCCTAATCTACTAATGAAGATAAATCAAAATTTATTCAACTAATGTAATCTTTCACAACTGCAGACCCATCGTGTAAACAATGTTGTCTACAGAAGTCTTTTGAAGTAAAAGTATTTAAGATAATGAAAACATAATACCATTAGTGATAAATACAAATATGAAAATGTATTAAATATGTAACTATTTGAGGCTCAAATATTTTAAACTATGTTTCTTGGTTTCCAGACAAATGTCACAACATTAGGTTATGACTATAATTTGAGGAAGCCAAGTTTGTACTCTTGTTTTGACATTTTATGTGCTCTGACACCCTCATCAATTTTCTTATCATGCAAAGCATGATATACTTTGGCATATTTTAGATATAGGGCTATCAGTATAATATGTCTGCCTCATAGTTTCAGATTTTTTTAAATCTTTAACACAGGAGTAGGTAAAGCAACTGCATAGAAGAGAAGAATTATGTGCACATTTTAATTTTTTTCTGGCTACAATTAAGATTCATACTAACAGTGGTGATGAAACTGAAGAGAAACACTGAAGGATATAGTAGAAAAGAAACTACGAGTATGTACATTACTAAGATAGATAAAGCATAGGTAATAAATTATTTAGAGTTAATGAATATCCTGGAGATTTTAATTTTGATACCAGATATTATTTTTTTAGACAAATAGAGAACTAAATGTCAGTGAATTTTTTACTTTAAATGGTTAATTTTATGTTATGCAAAATTCACTTCAATTACAAAAAGCATTTAAAATATTAAAGTCAAATCTCACTATTTCTTCTCTCCATTTTTCGCAGGCAAAAAATACTTTTCTGAAATGTAAGCAGTGTGTTCATATATCTTCTTTCCTAACTCCAATACAAATTCAATGTATTAGGCTTTGTTTTTGGTTTTGTTTCTGTATTTTTGAGTTGGAGTCTCACTCTGTAGCCCAGACTGGAGTGCAGTAACATGCTCACAGCCATCCCAACCTTGACCTGCTGGACTGAGGTGATCCTTCCACTTCAGCCTTCCAAGTAGCTGGAACTACAGGTGCATGCTACCACACCTGGTTATTTTTAAATTTATTGTAGAGATAGATCTCATCAAGTTGTCCAGGGGTCTTGAACCCCTCAGGACTCAGGCAATCCTCTCACCTAGGCCTCCAAAGTGCTGGGATTACAGGCTGAGCCACCATGCCTGGCCTGTATTAAACTTTTTTAGTGACATCTTTTTTCTTTTTTCAACTAAAACAGTAAGTGATACTACAGGTTTAATTTTGAGTAGTGTAATTTATGGATCAAATGGTAAATATATATGTTGTTTGGATAGATATTGCCATTGTCTTCTACAAGAGCAGTGCCATTTTATAATCCCAGGAGAAATGATACAATGAAATGCACTTTTCCATAGCTTAGCCAACAGTCTATGTTATCATGCCTCTGATTTTTGTGGATCTGAGAGGGGACACATTGTGATTATGTGTGGTTTTAATTTACATACCACCTATGAATGAATTTCAGTATCTTTACATACACAAGATAATTCTTTCATATCTTTTCAAGCATCTTATAAATTATTATTACATAAGTTTTTATTATTTTTTTTAATTAATTTTTTTTTTTGAGTTGGAGTCTCACTCTGTCGCCCAGACTGGAGTGCAGTGGCCGCTCCCGGCCACCGCAGCCTCGACCTGCTGGGCTCCGGCGATCCTTCCGCCTCAGCCTTCCAAGTAGCCGGAATTACAGGCAAGCGCTACCACGCCCGGCTGGTGTTTTGATTTATTGTAGAGATGAGGTCTCGCTGCCCAGGCGGGTCTCCAACCCGCGGGCTCAGGCAATCCACTCACCTCAGCCTCCCAAAGGCGCGGGATTACGGGCTGAGCCATCGAGCCCGGCTATTATATAAGTTTTTAGTCTTCCCTCAATGTTTTTAGACATTTTGTTTTATTCATTAAGGCTATATTGGCCCTTTCGTTCTATAGTACATGTTGCAAATATTTTTACTGCTCAGTGAGTTTACATTGATCTTGACTTTTTGCTTTTGAAATGGATTAATTAAGAAATTGTTGTATATTAAATTATTAGTCATTTTTATTATTGCACCTGAATTTGGAAATTCAGGTGCAATAATAGTTTGAAGATCTTTTACTATATGCGTTATTTTTTCTCCTTTATGTCTATAGCATTCATTTTTTATATTAGATCTTATTTGTTAAGGTTTTCTGGCATATATTAAAATTTAATGCAAATTTCTTCCTTACCAAGTGGTTATCCAGTTGTGTCAACAATATTTATTAGCAAGATTGTTTTGCCCTCAGTAATTTAGAACATTGACTATATTATATATCAAAGTTCTCTATTTCTTTAGTTATTTTATATTGACACAAATATCTATAGATGTATTTGGAGTACATATAATATTTTGTTACATGTATAGACTGTGTAATGAGCAAGTCAGGACATTAGGGGTATGCCTCACCTTGAGCAATTGTTTTTTTTTCCTAAGTGTTGGGAACATTGTAAGTCCTCTCTTCTAACTACTTTGAAATACACATTGTTGTTAAGTATAGTCACACTACTCTGATGTCAAACATTAGAACTTTTTTCTTCTATCCAACTGTATGCTTTTAACCATTAATAACCCCCCTTTCCCCCCCCCCCCCACACCTTTTTTAGCCTCTGGTATCTGTCATTCTCTCTCTATCTTCATGAGATCAACATCTTTAGCTCTACATAGGAGTGAGGACATGCTATACTTGTCTTACTGAGCCTGGTAGATTTCATCTAATATAATGACCTCCAATTTCACTGATTTTGCTGCAAGTGAAATGATTTCATTCT
The DNA here is from genome assembly GCF_000164805.1 of Carlito syrichta. Taxonomy (NCBI): domain Eukaryota; kingdom Metazoa; phylum Chordata; class Mammalia; order Primates; family Tarsiidae; genus Carlito; species Carlito syrichta. Next base: position 175,368 of record NW_007249864.1, read on the forward strand.
CTTTTATAGCCAAATAATATTTCATTATGTATATATGCCACATTTCCTTTATTCATTCATTGGCTGGTGGACACTTAGATTGATTCGATATGTTTGTTACTGTGAATAGTGTTACAATTAACATGGGAGTGCAAGTACCCTTTGAGACATTTTTTTATTTTTTGGATAAATATCTAGTAGTGGAATTGCTACATCACATGGTAGTTCTATTTTTAATTTTTTGAAAAATTTCCATTCTGTTTTCCATAGTGATTATTTTAATTTACATTCTCACCTACATTGTACAAGAGTTCCCTTTTCTCTACATCTTCACCACCATCTACAAATTAAAAAAAAATAGTCATTTAAATTGGAATAATAATATCTCATTGTGGTTTTGATTGACTTTTTTATGATTAGTTATGTCGAATGTTGTTTTATACACCTGCTGGTTATTTGAAGGTCTTCTATTTATGCCCTTTGTTCTTTTTTTATTTTATTATTATTTTTTTGAGTCAAAGTCTCACTCTGTCATCCAGGCTGAAACGCCAGTGGCACACTCACAGCCAACGCAGCCTCAACCTGCTGGGCTTAGGAGATCCTTCTGTTTCAGCCTTCCAAATAGCCGGAACTACAAACCCATGCCACCGCGTCCGGCTAATTTGTGTGTGTGTGTGTGTGTGTGTGTGTGTGTGATTTATTATAGAGACAAGGTCTCTCCAAGTTGCCCAGGCTGGTCTCGAACCCCCAGTCACAGGCAATCCTCTTGCCTTGACCTCCCAAAATCCTGGGATTACAGGCTGAGCCATCGCACCTGGCCCTTTTGCTCATTTTTAATGGGATTATTAGTGTTTTTTACTGTTGTTGTCATGAGTTTGTTCTGGATATTAGTCTTTTGATTGATAAATAGTTCATAAATATTTTGTCCCATTCAACAGATTGTCTCTTCACTCAGTTGTTTCCTTTGTTGTACAGAAGCATTTTAGTTTAATATAGTCTCATTTGTCTATTTTTTGTTTTGTTGTCCGAACTTTTGAGGTCTTACCTATAAAATATATACCTAAACCAATGTCTTGAAGTGCTTCCCCTATTTCATCTTCTAGTAGTTATGTAGTTTTGCTTCTTATGTTTAAGTTTTTAATTCATCTTGACTTAATTTTTGTACATGGTGAAAGGTAAGGGTCCAGTTTATTCTTCTGCTCACTACGCAGGTACTCTTGTTAATGAGGTGTGCCCCACCCCCCGGCAGTTTTTCACTACTGCCACTTCCTTTCTTTTAGTATTATGGTAGTTGTTCAAGATCTGCTTATAAGTGAGAAAATGTGATACTCAGTCCTTTGTTTCTGTGATAGATCACTCAGTATTATAACCTCTATGTCCATCCAAGTTCATAATTTTGTCCTTCTTTATGACTACATGATATTCCATCATGTATATGTGCCACATTTTTTTTATCCTGTTCTCTTTTAATAGGCAGCTTGGTTGGTTCCATGTTTTTGCTATTGTGAATAATGCTGCAATAAACATGTGTGTGCTAGTATCTTTTCCATAGAGTGATTTGAGTTCCTCCAGGTATATACCCAGATTGCAGGGTTGTAAGGTCGATTTTTAGATCTCTTAGGAATCACACACTGTTTTCCACAGAGGTTACACTAGTTTACATTCCCACCAATAGTGTAAAAGTGTTTTCCTTTCACTGCATCCTCTTCGGCATTTGTTGTTTCTTGAGTTATTGAGGATGGCTATCCTGACTGGAGCTAGGATGATCCAACCTACACAAATTAATAAACATGATACAGCAGATCAGCAAAATGAAGAACAAAAAAACATGCAATCATCTCAATAGATGCAGAAAAAGCATTTTATGAAATTCAACATTCTTCATGATAAAATCTATCAACAAACTAGCCATTGAAAACATACCGTTACAATAAACAAATGGTATGTTTTTCAAAGGCTAGTTTGTTGATAGGTTTTTCTTATGAAGAATGTTGAATTTTATCAAATGCTTTTTCTGTATCTATTGGGATAATTGTATGTTTTTTGCTCTTCATTTTGTTGATCAGATGTATCATGTTTATTAATTTGTGTATGTTGGCTCATTCTCACATTTTTGAAATGAATTCCACATGATCATGGTGTATTATTTTTTTGAAGTGCTGTTGGATTCAGTTTGCTAGTATTTTGTTGAGGACTTTTGTGTCTATGTTTATCAGAGATTTGGGTTTGTTGTTGTGTTGGTGGTGGTGTTGCATCTCTGTCTGGTTTTGGTATCAGGGTAATCCTGGTCTCCTAGAATGAGTTAGGGAGAATTTCTTCCTCTTCAATGTACTTTTTTTTTTTTTTTTGAGTAATTTGAGGAGGACTAGTGTTAGTTCTTCTTTGAAAGTTTGTTAAAATTTGGCAGTGAAGGCAGCCAGTCCTGGACTTTTCTTTGTTGGAGACTTTTTATTATTGTTTACATCTCAAAATCATTATTAGTCTGTTCAGGTTTTTAAAAATGTCTTCCCGATTCAATCTTGTTAGGTTTTATGTTTCCAAATTTTTTTCATTTTCTCTAGGTTTATCAGGGGTTAGTGTATAGTTTATATAATAGTCTCTGATAATCTCTTGCATTTCTACTTAAATTTGTTTGGGTCTTCTCTCCTTCTGTCTGTCTCTCTCTCTCTTTTTTTTTTTTTGGTTATTTTAGCTAGCAGTTTGACTTTTAATTTGTTTTCTAAGTAACAACTTTTCCTGTTGTTGATTATTCATATTTTTTTGAGTTAGTGTACATGAGCTACCCGGGTAAATTAGTGATATGAAATGTCATATCATGTATAAACAAAGATAAAGTTATTTTTTAACAATTGTTTTACAATTATTATGCCTGCAAAATATTATCATTTTCCTAATTACTTAAGAAATATACTTCCAATATACTGTTAAATAAAAAATAGAGATGATAGGCTTTCTTGACTTATTAGTTTTAGTGAAGATGACTTTAATGTTTTCTCATTAAGATGTTAACTTTAAAATATGTATATATTATATGTATATATGTTTTATATATATATAAAATATTTCAGATTTTTATGAAATAGGTTTCATTCTTTGTCCCTTCTCATGTTCTTGACATCTATCAACAGTAAAACTTTTTCTCTGAATAATCTTTTTTATTTGTTTGTCTATTTATAACTCCTGGGGATCAAATAAGATAATAATTATCCTTGCAATTTTTCTCTTTACAACATGGATTATTGTTTTATGTTACAAGTTCCTTAAATAATCCAGATTAGTTCCTTAAAGCAGAGGACACATAGCTCCCTCTGCTCTCCTAGATTTATGAGAAAAAATAATGACTATTAAAATGCTAATATTGGACCACTGAAAAGGTCCTTACACACAATTCATTTTTATAGATAGTTAACTCTTGAATATAATAAATTATTTATTCTTAAACTGTTTTTCAGGAAGGGATGGTAGGCTTTTACTTTGTTTTTTTAATTGCATTTTGTAATATTTTTCTTGTTCAAACAAAATTTTGACATTAGAAAACTCTTAGAAAAATTTGAGCTTTCTGAAACAAGGAAGGTCATTGTAAATAGAGCAGTGGTTCCCAACCTTTTTTTTTTTTTTTGGCATCAGGAACCGGTTTTGTGGAAGACAATTTTTCCATGCATGGGACTGAAATGACCGGGCATCGCTACACATTAGATTCTCATAAGGAGAGGGCAAACTAGATCTCTCAAGTGCACAGTTCACAGTGGGGTTTGTGCTTCTATGAAAGCCTAATGCTACACTGAAATGACAGAAGACAGAACTCTGCTTGCCCACCTCTCATCTCTTGTTTTGCTCCGGGTTTCTAAAAGGACACGAACTGGTACCGGTCAGCAGTCTTGGGTTGGGTACCTCTACTATAGAGGAGGCTCAAATCTTACCAAAAAAGTAGCACAGAAGTTGCCCTTTGAATTTATATTTTTCTCAAGAGATATACCTATGCATGGAATGGGTTGAATAGAGTAGATAAAATATTTCTTTGCAATGAAGACCATCATTTTATTTAGCAGTTGACAATAAACACAAATAATAATATATTTTAATATCACTATTATGTGTTGCTTGCTTTCATTTTTGGTATCTCCCTGGACCACAACTCTTTCCTATGAATTGTTTTGCCCATTAAAAGCAATTCTGGAGCAGGGAGTGCTGTTTAAAAAGATAATATGTTTTACACAAACACCCTCTTTCAAATCTATGAAGTAAATTTGTGTGTTTGTTATCAAAATTTTTTTGTTGTTTATTTTTGATGTTCTATAAAAAATGGTTTTGGGAGCCTCCAAGTCCTCGGGAAAAGGATGATTGTTGAACTGGAAATGCCCACAGAGAGTCGTTTTTGTTAGAGTGCAGTTTTTGTAGTTTTACATTATCTTCAGCTTTCTACAATTCTATAAAATATTGTTTCCGCATTTAGAAAACCTTGAGCAGACTTATACTGAGAGGCTAAATGTGCATTTACTGATAACATTTTCTCATCCTACAGACTATTGATATTTAGGCAGAAAATGAAAAAAAAATTCCATCTTTGAATCTTGAATCATTGGTGGCATAGCAAATCTTCACAATACTATAGATAAATGATATATAGGGGGTGAGAAAAAGATACTACAGAAATGAGAATGGCATCCTTACTCACTAGTGCAGGGAAAATGTAGTAATTTAAAATACTTTTTAACAGATTATGAATTCACACATGCAGCTTCTTCTTTCTATTAATTCTTATATCTACCCTCGCCATACTCTGGGCAAATGCATATATTGCGAGAAGCAAAGCAAATAATACAGCAAGAACTATTTTGAAAAATAGAAAAGAAAATTGTTTATGTGTTTAGAGGTTAGACAGTAGAAAGGTCAGTTCGGTATTAGAAAATTCATTTCAAGACTAGAAAGGTTAGTAGCCTGGAAAAATTCCCTGTTGAAATAAATAGCCATATTCTTTGGAACAGCAGCCTGTCAAAAGCAAAGAGCAATTTACATTCACAGACCTCAGAATCCTTGGGAGGAAAGGAAGCTCCTTGACACTTGCAACTGAAAAATGAACTAAAGGAATCCAAACTAGTTTCAAGTCTCCCTTTCTTTTAAAGGTATACTAGAACTGTATATATATTTCTTTTCTGAAACAAAAGTTTAAACATCCTGAGAAGACAAATGTCCAAATGAAAGATGGCTGGCAACTTAGTGACAGTAAAATCTATAGGCAGTAGCCTATAGAATTATGATTCAGTTTATTTTTACTTTTTGAGTTGGAGTCTCACTCTGTTGCCCATGTTCATGGTCACCGCAGCATTGACATGCTAGACTTAAGCTATCATTCTGCCTCAGCCTTCCAAGTAGCTGAAACTACAGGTGCAAGTCACCAATTTTTTTTTGAGTTGGAGTCTCACTCTGTCGCCCAGACTGGAGTGCAGTGGCCGCTTCTGGCCACCGCAGCCTCGCCTGCTGGGTTCCGGCGATCCTTCCACCTCAGCCTTCCGAGTAGCCAGAATTACAGGCATGCACCTGGCAGATTTTTTGATTTATTGTAGAGATGAGGTCTTGCTGCCCAGGCGGGTCTCGAACCCGCGGGCTCAGGCAATCAACTCACCTCAGCCTCCCAAAGGCGCGGGATTACAGGCTGAGCCACCGAGCTCGACTAAGCCACCAATTTTTGTGAGTTATTGAAGAGACGAAGTCTCACCAAGTTGCCCAGGCTGGTCTCGAACCCCCGGGCTCAGGAAATCCTCTCATCTTGGTTTCCTAAAGTGCTGGGATTACAGGCATGATTCAGTTTATATTTAAAACTGCTAGTAGCAAAATGGCCTTTTTGCTTTCCTCAACATTAATCTGAATAAATATTAAAATATATTCCATTCATATAATTATAAACATAAAACCACTTACTGAATTCATCAAAGCATTTTGGATACATACATATTGCAATCTAAATATGTCTTGAAACTTAGTCTTGTTTAAAAATCTATATTCAATAACCATTCCTTTTTTAATATTCAGATGCATTAGTAATAAAATACATTTAAACTCAATATCTTTAATATAATGGTCACTATCAGTTTTCTGCTGGAAACTAATAAAATCGAAATATATAGGAAAATAAATCCAAATTTTACTTTCTTGAGTAAATTGATAACAAAAGAATTGTCATTTTATTGAAAGTCAAAGATTTTCACAACATTAAATACCTTTACAGATAAAAATTGTAGTGGCTCATTTCGTTAAAAACTGTTTTTTCTTGTAGTTATCTTCCTTACTAAAAATTATGACAAAAATATCTTTTTATTAAATAATATTAAATTTGTTTCCTAATAGAGCCAAACTTTTTAATATTTTCTACATTTGTAAATGGCATTATATGCTAAGTATTGGTTTGAATGCTGATTCTATCTTAGGACCATTAAGAGTAAATACAAGCATATGGAAGCCATGCATTTCAGAGCTAATAATTTATTCATAAAAGAGCAGAAATGTATTTTGTACCAAAGTACACTTTTTTCAGTTTCCTTTTGATTTCATCATCAATATAATATTAGAATTACTTAAGACCACAATGTGTTTTTCCTTTCTTGCTAGCATTTGCCAACTAGCTAGAAACATGGATGCTCATGACAGTTGGACCAGGTATTCTACTCAGGAGATTTAGAAGTTTGGATGGTGACTTCATCTGAGAATCATTAGGCGTCAACTGAAGCAGATGGAAGTCATGTGTCCCAGAGCTTTCATGTCCAATATCAGTATGGATGTATTTTCCCAGATAATCCTTTGAGCTCAAAATAATTTAGGTCTGAACCATAAATTATTCCTTTTTCTCTCACTCAGCACTTCTTTAAATCCACCAGAGTATTTGTTTTGGTGAGATATTTTTGTAGTGAGATTTTTTTGCCACTAAAAACTGGGGAAGATTGCCTACAAAACTCTAATGTTGCACATGAGATCTACATCCTACTGCTTTTGGTAGTACAGAATTCTCTACTTACTCTTGATAAGTAAGTGATTTTTTAAATAGCTTAAAATTAGGTAATTATGAAATTGACAAGTGCTGATTATTGAGAGTGATTGAAATTTATTAATTAGATCTCATATATTTTGCATTTTGTAATAAAAAAACTGGTGTCTTTTCCCCAGGGGATTTCAATTGTTCCAGTAACTGCACATTTTAAGTCATAAAATTTTATTACATTTTTATTCACTTCTGATATCCGTTGTAGTTTGCGATGATTAACAAACTACCCTTTTTAAAAGGGATTTCCAAATAGCTTGTTAATGCACATTGATCATTTACTCCAAATGGCTGAAGAAAGTAGAACTAAGATTGTGAATTTTTAATTATATCATAAATAATTAACCTAATGTCTATGAATATAAAGGATAATGTCACAAATAACACAACTTGAGTTATGATAAAACTTAAAAGTTTCCTTCCTTGCTCTACTTAATTATGTTCATGGCTGTTGTCAGCTGTAATACTGTAAACATTCTCTGTTCTTCACAATCAAGTATGCAAAGTGAGAATAAACACGAATATTCCTTTGACACGCTGTTCAACAGACAGAAGAGGTATCACTAGCTTTACCAGAAAACCATAATGTCCAGCAAATAGTAATGAAGGCAAAACAGAAAGTAACTTTTCTGCATTTGCAGAGGGGATTCAAGGTCACTGTAGTCACCAGATTTGTGTTCATAATCATTGCTTTAAATAACAGCTGTGAAAATGGGCAATGGCAACACAGTCATGCAAAGGCACATTCCTCTGACGTAGGATGAAAACATTTCATTCTGTCTGCTTGAATATTTTGAATATGATGACAAAAATGTGAAGTTTTCTTGGAAAAGTAAAGAAAGTTGCTCACATGTCTACTCTCCAAAGAAAACTATTCTTTCAAGTTTTTCTATTTCGTGTTGTATCTATCCTTTCCAATGTGTTCACAGTATCAATAATGAAAAATATTTTAATATGTATTCTAAATTTTTATTCAGGAAGACATTATTATAATTTCCATGTGTTAGTATTCTTTATACTTGTAATTTTCATGACCAGAACACATTTGTAATCAGGATGTCTCAGCATTTACCTGGACATTATATTATGATTTTCACTTTGCTGATAGATATTTAGATATATAAATTTAGTTATTTTAAAATAATGTCTGCAATTCTTTATTTTAATATAGAATGCATGTGCAAATAATTTAGCAAAGCAAATCCAAATATCAAATAAGTATTAAATCCTTTTTCTGCAATTATATTAGTAAAACATTAGAGGCATATTAGTTTTTAAAAGTAAATTAACCTTCTTTGTTTCTAAAATAAGAGGTCTTATTTGATGAACCATGAGTTCTTGGCTTACTATAAACAAAGTTCATACTTAAGAAGAAGAAAATAAGTCTTACAACAAAATAAAATCCAGATTTTAATATTAAGCTGTTTACTCATTAACTTTGTAAACTTGGGAAATTTGTTCCTCAGAACTGAGAAGATAAAGTGGAAATAACTATGTGAAGGACTTCGCAAAACAACAAAAACTAAATAAAATCAATTAATCATAATTATTATATAAGCATTTTATTTTAAATGAATATAGAAGTATTAGGTATAATAATTATTTTCATTAGGAGTATGCCTTCACTTTTACTTTCTTTTGTTTTGTTGTTACTCATATATGCTTTTAGAAACTTGTACCTTAACTTTTGGAGAACATTTCTTGATTACAACTCTTCCTTCATAAACTCTCATCTCCATGGGTCTATAATCTCCTAGTCTAACTTAATTTCTCATTATCTGCCAATCCTAGGAGTCTTCCACTGTGACTTTAGCATGCATTTTCAGTCATCAGTACACTTTCTTGTATTTTTAGGCTTTTCTCTGAAGGTGCTCTATGATGAATTGTATTTTCAGTGTTTGTTTTCATGTTTGTTTTCTTTTGACAGTATTCCACAGAGCATGAAGGTAGGGCAACAAGTCTCCTCATTCCTCATTAACACTTCCATTCCATGAGTCATGAGTTCTTGCCTTATTATAAACAAAACTGATACTTAAGAAGAAGAAAATAAGTTTTATAACAAAATAAAACTCAGATTCCAACATTAAACTGTTTACTCATTAACTTGATAACCTTGGAAAATCTGTACCTCTGAATTGTTAGGATCAAGTGGAAATAATTTGTGAAGGGCTTTGTAAAACAATGCATTAAATAATAGTTCATTTTTCACAGTTGACATATCTTCATTTTTAGCTCCTAAACCTCTAGTTCATTCAAAGCTTATGTCAACAAGATTATTCAAACTGCTTCTTCTCTTCATTTTCATCTTTTCCAGAATTTGGGGATTCTTTCAGCCTCATATCTTGAATGCTTTATTATCTGACTCATTTCTTTTTCTCTATCACTGTGGTGTCCATTTACTTCCTTTAACCAACTTCAGCCATTTGTCTCTGCACACTACCTTTACCATTTCGTCCCCTTGAGAAATAGTGAATTGCATTACTTCTGTTTATTCTCACTCTACCTGTGATTTTAGGTGAGACACTAAACAAAAAATGTTCCAGTTGCAATTTTTTCTCTGTTGATACTCCAAGACAGTAAGGTATAAGATGATGAATAAGAGTCTCTGTAAGTCAGATTTGGTGGCTTGCCCAAGGTTGGCATACAAAGAAAACTATGAATAAACTATACTCAACTATCTGCAATTATATATGAAATCTTGTTTTTTTTTATTTCATACTAAGTGAAAGTTACTAAATTTTCAATTTAATTAATTTTTTAAAAAATATTTGTGAGGCTTTAAAGAATGTGTGAACTAATTTGTAAGACTGGGTTAAAACTGTTATTATTGTAATAGAAAATAATCTGTTTCTGGAGTGGTATTTCTCATGCCAGTTATAGATATTTACTAAACCAGACAGACATTTAAAACCTTCTTTTAAACTAGGCTAATGTTTCTTGTTTCTCCTAATATACACTATAGAATGTTTTACCAATTTGTACATTGTGAGCAAAAAACATTTTTAAATTGCTCATGACAGTACAGTTATAAAATTATTAAACAAAGTTTTGAATCATTTTTGTATATACAAAATAAAATATATGAAATAAATAGGTATTAGTCCTTAAATCTGAAACTATATTTTATCTAATATATATAAGTTCCACTCTCCATCTTACCATACAAAGGGGGAACCCAAAAAACCAGCATTATCTTTTTGGAGAGTAGGCCCCTTGCAGTACAGGCTTCTCTCACTAGGTAAGTGTTCTAAGAATCCACTGACATCAGGGTACCAGCTAGTATTTTGAGAGGCTGAGCTCAGCTTCCATCATTTTAATTTTGAGATTCTTTCAACGTGTTCGCCTATTTCATGATGGGTGATTTATGAGCACACCTGCCCACATCATGCTATGCGTTGAGCCATTTATGACCGAAACATGGCATGATCCCTGTGCCCCACCATCCTGACTCATCTGATCTCACCACGAACAACGTTTTGTTGTTGCTGTTTCTGTTGCTGTTTCTTCAGATGCAAAGGGTCGTCTAAGGAAATATTTTGCTGATGTGGAAGAGGTGAAACAAAAAAATGGCAGAACCTCTAAAAGTTATCAACATTGATGTGTTGAAAAACTGTTTTGAACAGTGAAAAAAGGTGTATTGCATCAAATAGAGAGTACTTGGAAGGTGACTGAAGTTTAAACTTGCATAAGAATAAATACACATTTTTAAAATAAATAAATGAAGTGTTTTGGCATGGTCCTACCTCATATATTCATGCACAGTACAATACACAAAACACATATGCATATATGGAGAATGATTGAGAGTGAGAGAAAGCAAGAGAGATTCCAAAGTAAAAGTAGTATGCAATTAAATAGTTTAATGAACACTAAAGGGTTTAAATGTCTTGCTAAGGTTACTAGAGTGTCAGTATTAGAACATGGAACTAATCTCATGTTTTTAGTCTCATCACTGGAGGACTGAAGAGTATATTACTTCTGTCACCTTAGGAATTTTCGTTGTTATTTTACATCTTTGGTTTTTATCTGCATGTAAGTCAGCTGATTGACCATAAAGTTAGCTTCAATCTTGCAATTAGTGAGTGTGACACTTATAACATTCATAGCAAGAATAATAAAAGTCAGATCTATTATCATATTTATAATTGGACGTAATAAGACTACTAATCTGAGCTTATATCTGAAATAGTGAAAAGGAATCCTGATGAACTTCAAGTAGCCAAAAACTTTGATATTTTTATAATTTAAAATTTTGAATCACTTTCTTAAATGATTTCTTCTATTTAGGGCATATTTTAAAAGCAGTAAATAAAAATGTTTTTCTCCCTTTTTTAAATTAATGTTTTTACTCTGAATCCTTGATCTATTTTTTTATCAATATTTTTTATTATGATGTTGTGGGGTACAGTTAAGGGTTAGGTGTACAATTACATTTCATTCAGGCATCCTGTTGATAAGCGGTATTTCCCCGTCCCCAGACAGATATTTGCTACTGTTAATCCCGCCTCCTCCCCCCATAGTTTCCCAGTACCGACAGTCATTTTCTTATAGTATTACATTGGATGTTCAAGGTCCACTATATGAGTGAGAACATATGATACTCGGATCTTTGTTTCTGTGAGAGGTCACTCAGTATTATAGACTCTAGTTCCATCCAGGTTGCTGCGAAATTCATGATTTTGTTCTTTTTTATGGCTGCGTAGTATTCCATCGTGTATATGTACCACATTTTTTAATCCAGTCCTCTTTTGATGGGCAGCATGTTTGCTTCCAGGTTCTTGTTATTGTGAACAATGCTGCGATAAACATACGTGTGCAGGTATCTTTTTTATAGAGTGATTTGAGTTCTTCAGGATATATTTCCAGTAGTGGGATTGCAGGGGCAAAAGATATGAACAGACACTTCACAAAGGAAGACATCCGAACAGCCAACAGACATATGAAGAAATGTTCAACCTCACTAATCATCAGGGAGACGCAAATCAAAACCACACTGAGATACCACCTAACTCCAGTCAGAATGGCAATTATCAACAACTCAAAAAATAACAGCTGCTGGAGAGGGTGTGGCAAAAAGGGACCACTTCTACACTGTTGGTGAGAGTGTAAACTAGTTCAACCTCTGTGGAAAGCAGTGTGGCAATTCCTAAAAGCTCTAAATATCAACCTTGATCTATTTTAACTGATGCTACTACATGCTATGAAGAAGATTCCCAATTTGTGATGGTCCCGATGACTACAGTTATCCCAACACTATTTATTGAAAGTTATATCTTCACTACAGAAATGTGATGCCATGTTGTAATGCATTGTTAGTTTTTTAAAATTTTGTTTATTACTCACACTGAGTGCCACTTTTGTTTAAGTTTTGTTTATATGTGCCAATTTTGCTTAAGTTTTATATGTTTCAAAGGTTGATAAGACAAGTTTGCTCACATCAGTCTTCTATTCGGTGCTTTCGTCCCACTCTTGCATGTTCTTTTTCTACTTGAATTTTGTCCAATCTCTTCACTCCCACCATTGCCATAAAAATAGTTGCTATGTTTGTTATCCCTAAATATGCCATGCGAACTTAATTGTCTATGCTTCTATTATTAATTCTAACTGGTTGTTCTTTGTTTATAAATACGTGTCATCATAATTTTTATTCCATATAATTATTATAAATAAAATTTTACTTTCATATTTTTCCTGATTATTGGTGGTAATTATGAGTAGATACTAATTACTTCTCATAGCAATAGGTTAATTTTAGTGCTATTGTTTTATTTTTGAAATTATGATGCATTGGATTATACCTTGAAAATTATGTATTTTAAATAATTTAAAATAATTTATTCTATGATTATGAAGTAGTGCTTTTCTTATTAATCTTTTGACAAAAATGCTAATATCTTCTATATATTTTTGTATAAATCATTTATATTGTCATTTTTCTCAAGTTTATCTTCATGATATTAAATTGCAATTTGCTATGATTTTTCTCGTGTTAATATGCCCAGAGATGGTACATGTACAATGAAATTGGCTCAATTCTTACACTTCTAGAGGAACTGTAAATTTATTTATAGTTTTTTAAACAGTTCACCTATAAGTATTGAAAACCAAAAATATATTCACAGTATTTGAAAAAGTAATACCATTTCTAGGAAGTGATCCCAAAGTAATAAACAAATGGAAGTGAAAAGCCTTAGATATGGAAGTATTCATTTCCTCTGTATATATAACAGTGAAAAGTCAGAAACATAAAAATGTCACTGACCATCACAGAACTAGGAATATATTTGTATATCAACCCAAGATAGTCTTTATATGAGAGACAGAGGACTCATCAGGGAGATAATTTCATTATTAACAAAAGAACTAGGCAAATGTTCTAGTCCCAAGGAAGTGCCCCAGTCATAAGATGAGAGATGCAATTTGATTTTTTTAAAAAAAGGTTTTTATTTAGATGTGTCTCTCAGTTGAGACCTCGTTGGATACTACCTAAGTTATAATACTAAAATATTTTCACTAAAATCCCTTTTAGGTTGTAGCACAGGCAGCTTTGTTTGCTTAGGTACTTTTTCAACAGAATATAAGCAAAGAAGGAGCAGTCCTAAATTTTGCAAAATTGTACTAAGCAACAAAGTCACTTTTGGGCTTTTAGTATCTCATTTAAGGTAGAAAGAAGATGGAGTTCAGTAGAAATACTATTACCAGGACATCTATAGAAGGTATCAATAGGACCTGGTAGAAAGAGACTTTCTTATCGGCATCTAAGTCAGGGACTTCTTTCTTTTTTTAAAAATGTATTTTTAAGCAGGGCTCGGTGGCTTAGCCTGTAATCCCGTGCCTGGGAGGCTGAGGTGAGGGGATGGCCTGAGCCCGCGGGTTCGACACCCGCCTAGGCAACTTGGCGAGACCTCATCTCTACAATAAGGCAAAAATTAGCAGGGCATGGTAGCGCGCCTGTAATTGCGGCTACTGGGAAGGCTGAGGCGGAAGGATCGCCGGAGCCCAGCAGGTCGAGGCTGCGGTGGCTGGGAGCTGATACTGCACTCCAGTCTGGGCGACAGAGTGAGACTCCAACTCAAAAAAAAAATGTGTTTTATTATAGAGATGTGGGATATAAGTGAGGATTAACTACATAAGTAGACTGCGTGCAGTTGAAGGTTGGGCTTCTAACTGGCCCTCATCTCCCCTGGTAGAGGACCAGGTACTCTTTGTGTTGTCACATGTCTTTCACCCTGTTCTCTGCATCCCTCCCTCCCTCCCTCCCTTTGCAGTGCCCAGGGTCCCTCCCTTGTGCCAATGTAACTAATGTTCAGGGCCCACTTATGAGTGAGAACATGTGGTATTCAGTTCTTTGCTTCTGTGATAGATCACTTAGTATGAAGGTCTCCAACTATGGCTGTGTAATACTCCATCATGTATATGTCCCACAGATTAATCATTCAGTTCACCTTCAATGGGCAGCAGGGTTGGTTTGAAGTTTTTGCTATTGTAAACAGTGCGGCAATAACCATGCATGTGCAAGTGTCTTTTTTGTAGAATGATTTCTGTTCTTCCAGGTACACTCCTAGGAGAAGCATTGCTGGATCACATGAAAAGTCAATTTTTAGTTCTTTTAGGAATCATCTAACTGCTTTCCATAGAGGGTGAACTAATTTACATTCCCACCAGCAGTGTAGAAGCATTCCCTTTTCTCTGCACCCATGCCAGAATCTTTTGTTTTTTGACTTATTCACGGTAGCCATTCTTACCAGAGTTAGGTAGTATTTCATTTTGGTTTTGATTTGCATTTCTCTGATGATTAGTGAGGCAGAGCATTTTTTTTTTTCATGTGTCTGTTGGCTGCTTGTATGTCATCTTTTGAGAAGTGTCTGTTCATGTTCTTTGCATACTTTTTAAAGGGGTGGTTTGCCTGTTTGTTTCCTCTCACTTCGTTTGAGTTCCTTGTAGATCCTGGATGTGAGGTCTTTGTCAGATACATAAATTGCAATTTTTTTTTATCGATTGTCTCTCTACTCTCTTGATGGTTTATTTTTCAGTGTAAAAACTTTTTAGCTTGATGAGCGCCCAGTTGTGTATCTGTTTTTATCATATTTGCTTTTAGGGACTTGGTCAAGAATTTGTTGCCTATTCCAATATGTATGTTGATGTTTCCTGTATTTACTTCTTGAATTTTTATAGTCTTAGGTTTTACATTTAGATCTTTGATTCATTTTGAATTTATTTTCATGTATAGTGCTATGTAGGGGTTCGGTTTCATTCTTCTTTATGTGATCAGCCAGTTTTCCCAGACTATTTGCTAAATATTGTCTCCTTTCCCCACTAATTGCTACTGGTGGCTTTGTCAGTTGGTTAAGAGACTGAATTTTTGCTTCCAGAATATCAGTCCTGTTCCATTGGTCTAGTTGCCTATTTTTAAACCAAATGATTATATCATTAGACACACAAAAAAAGCTTTCCTTTTTTTTGACTTTTAATTTTTTTATTTTAAAGATGTGTGGTACAAATCACAATGGTACACCAATGTTCATTATGCAGGTACCCCTATTGACGGGGTGTGCCCCCTCACTTTCCCAGGAAATTCGCACTACTGCCAATCCCACCTCCCCTCTGCTCCATTGGCTTCAACAACATCCAGCATCCCTTCTTGATATAAACCCTTGAGCACCTAGGCATAGAATAAACATTTATCAAAACAATAAGAGCCATCTATGATAAACCACAGCCAACATTTTGCTCAATAGGCAGAAGTTGAAAGCATTCCTCCTAAGAATGGGAACAAGACAAGGATGCCCTCTCTCACCACTCCTGATCAACATAGTGCTGGAAGTCCTAGTCTGGGCAATCAGGAAAGAGAAAGAAATCAGTGGTATTCAAATAGGAAAAGAGGAAGTTTTTTTTTTTGAGTTGGAGTCTCACTCTGTTACCCAGACTGGAGTGCAGTGGCCGCTCCCGGCCATCGCAGCCTCGACCTGCTGGGCTCCAGCGATCCTTCCACTTCAGCCTTCCAAGCAGCCGGAATTACAGGCATGCGCTACCATGCCCGGCTAATTTTTTGATTTATTGTAGAGATGAGGTCTCGCTGCCCAGGCGGGTCTCGAACCCCGGGGCTCAGGCAATCTACTCACCTCAGCCTCCAAAAGGTGTGGGATTATAGGCTGAGCCACCAAGCCCAGCTGGAAAAGAGGAAGTTAAACTATCCCTCTTGGTGGATGATGTTTCTATACCTTGATAACCCTAGGGAGTCTGACAAAAGCCTCCTAGCACTGATAACCAACTTGAGTAGTCTCAGGGCACAAAATCAACATATAAAAGACACTTATATACACCACCAACAAGTAGGCAGAGAACCAAATAAAAAGCACAATCCCATTCACAATAGTCACACAAAAAAGTGAAATACATTGGCATTCACCTTACCAGAGAAGAGAAAAATCTTTTCAATGATAATTACAGGATGCTACTCTTAGAAATCTAGGGTGACATAAACAAATGAAAAATACAATTATACTCATGGATAGGAAAACTCAATATTTTAAAGATTTCCATCCTACCCAAGGCAATCCACAGATTCAATGCAATACCATCAACTTATCAAAATCATTTTTCCCAGACCTGGAAATGACAATACAGAAATTCATATGGAAAAAAAAAAGTGCATGAATAGTCAAAACAATCCTCAGCAAAGGGAACAAAGTGGGAGGTATCACACTTCTAGACTTTAAACTTTACTACCAGGCACAGAAATTACAAATTTAAGCTTGTTGCATTTCCATAGTTACCTCATATAGGCCAAATATACAGGGTTAAATCTCTGTGGAGAAGGCAATAAGTAGCTATTTACACATCACTTTGAAGTGTTTCCAAACAAGTCAGGCCAATTCCTGTGTTCACTGAAACCCAATGGCGTCATTTTACACACTCTAAATGGGCTGCTAATGCCAGTTATTTTTGTTGTGATAGATCAAAGATTCTACCAATAATTTAAAGGTATGACATTAGTCGAGTGTAAATCTTGCTCCAATGTATTATCTTTCCAAAGCAAAACTATCTCTATTTCCATGAGTTCATAACACTTTTTTTTTTAACCCCAGGAGTTTCTGATAATTATTATGATATAGATAGCCCATTCTATATGACCCTTTGTCTGAAGTCTTTAACATCTTTTACAGTTTTGCCTATTTTTTAAGCCCCACAGGACCTGATTCCTCCAAATGATTATTTGGGAGTTCCATCTTTGAATCTTCATATCACCAAGAACATGATTTAGAATTCCCTTGTTGCAATAGAATTATTTTTATTATTCCCATGCTTCCCAATAGACAGTTTTCAAGATTGTTTCACGTTTCCTTATTTGCAGAGGTCTTGCAAATTGTTGTCTTCAATAAATATTTTCAACTTGATTATTTAAAGATAAAATAATCTATTATGCAAAATTGAAAAGGTGTTAAAGTATTAGTGAGAGAAATTCAAATGCATACAATCCCTATTCATCACTATGAAATACAGATATTTATGGAGGAAGCATTAACTGGAAGTCTGTAGAAAAAGAAAACAAATGTTAGGAAAAGTGATTTAGCATCTATTTCAGAGCATGTATCTTCATTATTATGCAAATAATATATTCAACTGATGAAGTATTCAGAGTACTAGATAATGCATAGTATTAGATATGCTATTTAGTTATAACTTTTCATTCGAGGTAAAATATTAACAGTACATGTGACATTTTCTTAAATATCTAAATAATATGTTTTACATTAATGATAGTATAAACAGTCATGATAATGAGTTATACTTTCAACACAGGTAAAAGTTATAACCAACTTAAGAATAAGATAATATTACATAGAACATAATCCTAAATGTTCAGCATGGTTTGTAAATTCACTATTCTGATTAATGTATACTTTAACAATGAATAATTATTACTTTAGCAACTACTCTACGTGTCCACAGGAAAACTAACAGAAATAGAGCATAGTACTTACTAAATACTTAAGAGTTTAACATGCATTTGAGCACACAATACTTTATTTCCTGAAAACAACAGAGAAAATGTACAATACATGCTAGAATTTGGGTAACAAATGGTAAGTATAAAGAGTGTTATTATGCAGATGCTAAATAAAGATAAAAGGTTTGGAACAAAAACACAATGTAAATATCACCAAAAGAAATGGCACATAAAGTATAAAGTGTATAAATATTTTTCCAACTCCATTTCTTTTGTGGATGTTCAATGGTGCACCCATGAGCAGAATGGTTATCTGAGGAATATTAACAATCAAATGTGATCATGAGCAATTTTGAATGTTCTTTGCCTCAACCCATCAAAGAGCTGCAAACATGCATATAACTTGAATATTTTCCATTACAAAAACCAGAAAGGAAGGCTGATACTGTCAGCAATCTATCTCATTACTAAAATAATTCAACATATCATATAGTTTCAACTATTAAGAAAGATACCAATCAAGTTATGTGTACAATGTGGATTAGAATAATTGAAATTGAAAAATTTAGAAATAAAAAAAAAATCTATAATAAATATATCCCGAAAGGTAATGTAGGACATTAGTAATAGGTAGCATAAATAGAAAGTCATAAAAATAAGCATAGGGATGTATAAAAAATAAAGATTTGTTCACAATAGCAAGAACATGGAACCAACCGTGCTGCCCATCAAAAGCGGACTGGATAAAAAAAACATGTGGTACATATACACAATGGAATACTATGCAGCCATAAAGAAGAACAAAATCATGAACTTTGCAGGAACCTGGATAGAATTAGAGTCTATAATACTGAGTGATCTCTCACAGAAACAAAGATCTGAGTATCACATGTTCTCACTCATAAGTGGACCTTGAACAACTACTGTATTACTATAAGAAAAGGATTAAAAGTGGTGGGAAACTGTGGGGAGGGGGTAGGGGAGTGGGGAGAGGGGATTGACAGTAGTGGATATCTGCCTGGGGAAGTGGGGACAACCTCATTGATAAGGGTACGTGCATGGTGAATATTTGTATACCTAGTCCTGAATTATACTCCACAAATTTAAATAAAAATTAAAAGAGGAAAATAAAAAGAATAAAGATTATAAATAGTGAACATTTGTATACCTAATCCTGAATTGTTCCCCACATCTTTAAAATAAAAAAAAATAAAGAGATTATAAATAAAGAACACAAAGAATGGAATAAATAACAGAAAACATTAAAAAAAGAAGACATTAGTAGTAAAGGAGTTCAGACCAGACAAAAACAAATTTATGAAAGCAGAGAATTGAGACAGTGATATAAAAAATATAAAAGGATAAGGAAGCTATATGGAGAGTAAAAATAGAGGTGTCAATACTAAGAAATGGGCACCATCCTCACAAAGGTTGTATACTCTGTGAATTACATAGCTGGCATGGGTACCATTTATATTCACACTCATCATATATTTATAAATAAATTATGAATGTTCTCTTTTAGATAGCATTATATCATCTTATAGTAGAGTTTTTTTTTAAATTTGAAAAATGCAAGCTTTTTTTGTGGCATCCAATATAGTGTAGACAAACTAAAGTTTTACCACTCCCATAGATTGCAATTAAACTTTTTAAACAGAATACAAAAAGCAACTACTTGAGGATTCTTTAAAATAAGCAGGATCAAACAGAATTGGCAAAGAATTCAAAACTTGAAAAATATAGGTTTGAGATTTCTATTTTGCTTGGGTGTTTCCTCCTTTATCTCTCTGCTTTGACCCTGAAAGTGGCCCAAATTACAGAACTACAAGAAAAAACTAACAAATAAACAGAAACAACTGTTTCTGGCCAGAGGGCAAAAAATGGGCTTCTATGAGGAGGAGAGTAGAACTGATGGGGAACAAAAATTCCTCATTTTGCTTTGCTTTTATTTTTTCTTGATTATTTCTCTTCTCTTTTATCTCTCACCCCAAAATTATGTTACCTTCATGGAATATGCACTATTGTTTAAGCTGCAATGCATCACCCCAAACCCCAAGATATTCCTATTTCACTGCTCAGAGGAATTAGAGAGTGGACCACTGTGGTTCAAAGAGTGTGGCAAGAATTATTGCTAATATATTTTTCTTTTCTCTCCCACTGCTTTGTCTAAAGTATGGTCCAACTTATGCTAAATTGTGCAACAGCATGAGTGACTGTAACTGAGAAGCACATTATCTTTGTCAGAAAAAATCGGGAAACATGACTCCTGGAAGTTAGAAAATGGGGAAAATTATCCAGGAGACAGCTGACAAAAAGGACCACTAATGATGTGAGTAAACTCCTAATCTTCCCAGCCAGTTTCAGAATGCACCCTCCCCTCCAACAACCCTGCCAGGCAGGGAGATTTCCATCTCCACAGATTTCAGAGAATCAAAAGGATTACACCAATTTGAACAAGAAAACAGGAACAGACTCCACTTAGCCAAAGAACTCTATCCACTAATTTTACACAGGCAGGGGGAATTCCAACTCTGTGCATTTTGAAACAAACATAGGAATCCTGCTTGAAGCAGGAGATCAAATAGCCACTCAACTCAGTCAAATGCCCAACTCAGAGCTCCAATCAGACAGAGGGACAATCACTAATAATGCATTTTTAAGGATCACTGCTTTGGTCTCTGCCTATCTGAAGCATCAACCGCGCCCAACCTCACAGCAAAACTTGTGGCTCTGCCAAGTTACCAAAAACCATGTCAGTTCCCAACCAGCAGTTTCACCTGGTAGCTGAATTCAGTCAGTACTCTCACAGGTTAGTAACTACTTACCTTGTAGTTCCATTCAATATTAGAGAAAAGGCAGTGGTCAGTAAACTTGATAACTCACACAAACTCTGCCTCCATGGGGTTGTTACCTTCTGTCCTTCTCAAATCACAAATAAAATCAAATATTAAAGATTTACTCTTGCCGAAGAACCCTGCTAAAGGCCAGAAGAGGGAGGTGTCTCTTCAATACACAGACAACAGAGGGAGGTTCATGATGGCCATCTAGAAGCAGCTAGAGTGTGCCTATCTCATGGAGAGAGAGAGGGAGAGAATTTCAACACTCCAAGCAGGAGGGACAAGAGCTCAACCTAGGATCCACCAAAGAAATGGTGGGATTTATTAAAGACACAGAGGAGTAAAGTTAGACAGTATGCTGAGTTGGACCCAGTGTGAAGCTGTGAGAGGCCCCCAGCATGGTGAAGCAGTGAGTAAGTAAGAAGCCCCTAGAATATCACACCACCACAACAAATCCTTTTAATACAAATCACAGGAAAGCCTCTTAATTAAACTAAATAAGTTTCTGCACAGCTAAGTAAATAATCAAAGAATAAACAGACAATCTATAGAGTGGGAGAAAATATTAGCAAATTATGCACCCAATAAAGCACTAATATCTAAGTTAATCAGCAGGAAAAATATCTAAATAACCTCATTCAAAATGGGCAAATAACATAAACACATATTTCTCAAAAGAAACAATAAACATAAAAATGTTTGTGAAAAGTGGTCAACAAACATAAGAAAAAATATTTAACATAGCTAATCATCAGAGAAATGTAAATCAAAACTATAATCAAATACCATCTCTCATCAGTCCGAATGATCATTATTAAGTCAAATAAATAAAAATGTTAGTGAGATTGTGGAGAATTGAGAATGTTCATATAGTGTTGGTGGAAATGTAAGTTAATTAATCCCCTGTAGAAGGCAGTTTGAATTCTCAAAGAACTAAAAATAGACCCAACAATTCCACTACTGGGTGCATACCCAAAGAAGCATAAATTGTTCTACCAAAAAATATCTACATTTATAAGCTTATTGCAGTATACAAAATAGCAAAAACATGGAATGAACTTAGGTCCCCATCAGTGGTGAATTAGATAAAGAAAATGTAACGTATACACACTATGGAATACCATGCAACATCAAAAAAGACTAAAACCACGCTTCTTTGGAGAATGTGGATGCAACTCGAGGTCATTATTTTAAAAGAATTAACACAGAAACAGAAAACCAAATACCCCACTTTACAAATGACAGCTGAACGTCAGGTACATATAAACATAAAGATGAGAACAACAGACATTAGAGACTCCCAAAAGATGGTGGTAGGGAGAGGAGCAAGGGTGAAAAAAGTTCTGTTGTGTACCATGCACATCATTTAGGTGACAGGCTTAAAAGAAGCCCAACCACACCATCAGGCATTATATTGATATAACACATCTGCACATGTACTGCTTGAATCTAAAATTTTTAAAAACTAAAACAAATAAAAAAATTTCAAAAAAATAGAGTCAAAAATTCATGAACAAAAGGATTGCAAAGCATCAGAAAATCATGACACCTCCAATGATATTAATAAAGTTCAAATAATGAATGGCCAAAATAGTGATCTATGAAATAACTAGAAAATGATTAGAATAATACATATAAAATGTTTAGTGAACTGCTAGAGTATGCATATAGAAACATTAGTGACGTTTAGGAAGCATTACATAATAAAAATGAGATCACCAGAGAAATAGAAGCAATCAGAAGAAAGCAAATAGAAATACCAGAGATGAAGATAAAAATGAATGAGATAAAAAATTTGATTGAAAGCTTTAACCATAAAATAAGAAAAAGAATAAATGAGCTGGAAGATAGACCATTTAAAATTATTCAGTTCAAGAAGCATAATGACAAAATAATAAAAACAAAGAAAGCCTATGGTAATTATGGGACACCATCAAGAGACCAAACCTTTGCATAACAGGAGTTACAAAAAAAAAAAAAAAAAGAGGAAGAAAAAGAAAAGGGGTCAGAAAACATGCTTAAGGGAATAATGGCTGAAAAATTTCCTAATCTAAGAATAGATGCCAATACTCAAATACAAGAAACTCAGAGGGCTTCAATCAAATTTAACCCAAAGGATTGCAACAAGACATATAATGACCAAACTATGAAAAATCAAAGATGAAGAAAAATTTCTGAAGGGAGTTGGAGATAAGGAAAACTTCACATACAACAGAGTGCTAATAAAACTATTGGTAGATTTCTTAGCAGAAACCCTATAAATTAAGAGAGAATGGATGATATATTCAAAGTGCTGAAGGGAAACAAAAACTAAAAACAAAAAAAAAAAAACCAACCAAACAAACAAAAAAACCACTGCCAGGTAAAAATATTTTACCTAGCGAAACTGCCCTGTATAAATGGAGAATGTCCTTTTCTTTCCAGATAAACAAAAGCTGAAGGAATTATCACTACCAGACCTTTACAAAAAAATGCTCAAGAGTGTCCTTCAAGATGAAAGACAAGACAATAATGAGTAACACAAAAATGTTTAAAAGTATAAAATGCACAGATAAAAGATCACAGTCAATGTCAATGTACTCTAGTACTGTGACTATAGAATATAAATCACTTATGTCTTTAGTATGAGGTTGAAAGACAAAACTATCAAAATAAATAATTACAATAATTGGTTAAGAGATATGTGACATAAACACATGTAAATTATGATATCTGAAATTCAAAATGAGGGGACGGGGCATGGCCCATGCTTGTTATCCCAGTACTTTAAGAAACTGAGGCAGAAGGATTAATTGAGCCAAGGAGTTCAAGGCCAGCCTGAGTAAAATAGCAAGACCATTATCTCTACAAAAAGAACAAAATTAGCTGGGCATGATGACTCTGTCTGTAGTCCTAGCTATATGTATGTCTGAGGTGGAAAGATTGCTTAAGTACAGGAGTTCATGACTGTGTTGAGCTGTTATCTTGCCACTACACTACAGCCTGGGTGACAGACTGAGACCCCCTCAACTTGAAAGCAACAAAAATAACAATAAAATACATATTACTATAGAAATGTTTGAACCACAAAATAAAAAGTAAACGAGAAAGAAAGGTAGAAAGAATCTACAAAGAAACTAGAAAACATAATAAATTTTTACCTGTTAATAATCATCTTGAATATAAATGAATCAAATGATTTGATACAAGGCATAGAGTGGTTGAATAACTATGTGCTGTCAACAACAAACTTGCTTCACTAGTAAAGGCACACATAGATTAAATGTGAAAGGATTAAAAAAGATATTTCATGCCAATGGAAAGCAAAAAAGAACAGGAGTAGCTATAGCTATATTAGATAAAATATATTTTAAATTAAAAGATTTTAAAAAAGACAAATAAGGTTATTAAAAAAGATAAGGGGTCAATTCAGCAGGAGGAAGTAACCATCAAAAATGTATAGGCATCTAATACTGTATGACTTAAGTATATAAAACAAATATTATGAATAAAAAAGAGAAAATTACTGCAACACTAGCAGTAGGGGCCTTCAATATCCCACTTACAACAATAAACAAATCACCCAGACAAAAAATAGACAAAGAAAAATCAAATTTAAACTGCATCCTACACTAAATGAAGCTAACAAATATTTACAGAACATTCCATTCAAGAGCTGTAGAATATACATTCTTTTCAACTGCACATGGGACATTCTTTAGGATAAATCATATGTTAGGCTACAAAAGTCTTAACAAATTTATGCTTAGAGTCATTTTATCTTTTCCAACCACAATGATATAAAACTAGAAACTTTACTAATATATGGAAATTAAATAAAATGGTCCTGAACAGTTATTATGCCAATGACTATATTTTTTTTTAATTGAAACATTTCTTGAGACTAATGAACATGGGACAAGATATCAACACCTATTAGATACAGCAAAAGCAGTTCTAAAAATAATGTGTATAATAATAAAAGCAAAATGAAAAATGGACAAAAAATCTCAAATAAACAACCTAACATTGCAACCTAAGGAACTAAAAAACAAGAACAAACTGTACCTAAAATTAAAAAAAAAAGATAATGAAATCATAAATAAAATAGAGACCAAAAATGCAAAAATCAACAAAATCAAAGGCTGGTTTTTTAGAAAGTTAAAAAAATTATCAAACCTCTGGACAGACTAAGTAAAAAAAAAAAAAAAAGTAAAATCAGAGATGAAAAAGAAGACTACAATTCATACTACTGAAATACAGAGGATCATTAGAGATTATTATTAATAATTATAAACTAACAAATTGGATAACCTGAAATAAATGGATGAATTTATTTATTTATAGACTAACAAGTTTGAAGTATGAGTAAATTAAAAAACCTGAACAGAATAAAAATAATAATGAGATTGAGTTGGTAATAAAAAGGTTTCCACTGGAAAAAAGAGCAGGACCAGAAAGCTTCACTGCTGAATTCTGCCAAACTTTTTAAAGGACAAATTGTATCAGTTCTATTCAGACTATTTCAAAGCACTGAAGAGAAGGGAATACATACAGTCTCATTTTAGGATGCCAGCATTATTCTGGTATCAAAACCAGAGAAGAACAAAATAGCAAAAACAGAAAATGACAGGAAAATATTCCTGATAAACACAAATGCAAGAATTTTCAACACAATGCTCTCATGTCAAATTCCACAGCACATTAAAAAAGGTCACTCACCATGATTAAGTGAGATTCATTCCAGGGATGCAAGGATGGTTTGACATATACAAATCAATAAACATCATATATCACAGCAACAAAAGAAAGTACACAAAACAGAAAATAATAAATGTAGAAAAATAATTTTAAAAAAATATTTGTACATGATAAAAAACTATCCACAAAGTAGGTGTAAAATAATATATTTTAACACAATAAGTAACAAGTATGACAAGTCCACAACTTAAATCATAATGACTTTGAAAAAGCTTTTTCTCTAATATCTGGAACAGGACAAGAATGCCTACTTTTGCCACTTTTACTCAACATACAACTTGACTTATAATCAGAACAATTAGGCAAGAGAGAGAAAAAAAGTTGTCCAAATAGGAAAAGAAGAGATTAAATTGTCTTCGTTTGCAGACAATATAATATCATATACAGAAAAACCTAAATATGCCTCAAAAAAACTGTTAGATCTAAGAAAGGAATTCAGTAAAGTTGCAGAATACAAAATCAACATACAGTAACACTTCTAAGCATTAATAAAACTTATCTGAAATCAAGAAATTAATCTCATTTACAATAGCTACAAAAAATAAAATGCATAGGAGTAAATTTAACCAAAGAGATTAATAACCTTTACACTGAAAACTATAGAGCATTGATGAAAATAATTGAAAAAGACACAGATAAATAGAAAAATATTTCTTACTCAGAAATTGCAAGAATTAATATTGATAAAATATCCATTCTTTCTCAAACAATTCACAGATTCAATGGAATCACTATCAAAATATCCATGACATTCTTTATAGGAATAGAAAAACAAGCCTTAAAATTTGTATAGAGCCACAAGACCTCAAATAGCCAGGACCAGATAGCTTCACTGCTGAATTCTGCCAAACTTTTAAAATGACAAATTGTACCAGCTCTATTCAGACTATTTCAAAACACTGAAGAGAAGGGAATACATACAGTCTCATTTTAGGATGATAACGTTATTCTGGTATCAAAACCAGAGAAGAACAAAATAGCAAAAACAAAATGACAGGAAAATATTCCTGATAAACACAAATGCAATAATTTTCCACAAAATGCTATTATGCCAAATTCTTGAGTAAAATGAATGATGCAGGAAGCATCACATTACTTGACTGCAGAATATACTACTAAGCTGTAGTAACAATAACAGCACTGTACTGGCATAAAAAATTAGACACATATACAATGTGCGCAAGAAAAAAAATAAAGAAAGAAATTCAGGCACTTATAACTGATTTTTGACAAACATGCCAGGAATACACAATGGAGAAACAGTCTCAGAAAAATGGATGAAAAAAACGGGATATCTACACACAGAACAGTAAAGTTAGACTTCCATCTTTTACCAAATACAAAATCAGCTCAAATGAAGTAGACTTAAATCCCAGATCCAGAAAGATAATTCTATTAGAAGAAAAGACAAGAGAAACACTCCACAATAGTAGTCTGTTTAAACAATTTTTTGAATAAGACCCTAAAAGCCAGGCAACAAGAGCAAAAATAAACATATGGGATTGTATCAAACTAGAAAGATTCTGCACTGCAAAAAAAACAATCAATAAAGTAATTTGCAGAATAGGAGAATATAATTGTAAACTATGAATCTGGCAAAAATCAGATATATAAGGTGCTCAAATAACTCAATAACAAATAAATGATCTGATTATAAAATGGCAAAATATCTGAATAGGTGTTTCTTCAAGAAGAAAGTACAAACAGCCAACAAGGACACAGAAAAAAACCCTCAACATCAATTGCATTATCAGGGAAATGCAAATCAAAACCACAATGAGATGTCACCTCACCCCAATTAGAATGGCTACTTTCAAAAAGAAAAAAATATATAAAATGCTGTTGAGGATGTAAAGATAGAACACTTGTATACTGCTGGTGGGAATGTAAATTGGTATAGCCATTATGGAAAACAGTATGGAAGATCTTCAGAAAATTAAAGATGAAATCACCATATGATCTACTACTAGGTATATATCCAAAGAAAATAAAATCAGTATGTTGAAGACAATCTAAGTGTCCATCAACAAATTAATGGATTGGCAGTTGAGGGAAACTGCTAGGGGAGGGAGGGGCATACCTCATCAACAAGGGAACCTGCATGATCAATGTTTATATAACTAACCCTGAATTGTACCCAACATCTTTATAATAAAATAAAAAAAATAATGGATAATAAAATGTGGGGATATATATATATGTGTACACACACACACACACACACACACACACACACACACACACACACATTTATATAGAGAGAAATAGTATTCAGCCAGAGAAACCATGAATTTCTGTTATTTAAAGGAACATGGATGAACCTGAAGGATATTATATTATGTGAAATAAGTGAAGCACAAAAGCACAAATACCAAATTACTTCACTCATATGTGAAATCTAAAGAAGTTGATTTCAAGAAATAGAGAGTTTAATAGTGGTTTCCAGTGATTGGGGAGAATAGGAACATGAAGCATAAAAAAAATTAGATCAATAGATAGAAAGTTACAGAAGATAAAATAAAATTTGGTGCTTTATTTCTCAGTGGGATGAACAATATTGTATTGCACATTTCAAAATATTTAGAAGAGAGGATGTTGAATTTTCTAACCACAAATAAAAAATATGAGGCAATAAATATGTTAAATACCCTGATTTGATTATTATGCAGTACATACACTTATTTCACATGTATTGAAACATCACAATATACCCTATAAATATGTGTAATTATTGTGTCAATTAAAAACAAAATTAAACAAAATTTAAAGTAGGAAAGACATTGACTTAGAAATACCAGATAAAGAAGGCAGAACAAAACCACTTTTTTCCCCCTGAATCTAATAGAATAAATGGTTTATGTAGAAAAGTAAAAAGCATTCTCAAGAGTATTTTAACAGAAAGCAGATTGCTAGTATAATATTTTTAAATATGACATAGAAAAAAAAATAAATTCCTGTGTTGTCTTTTCTAGGTCTGAGAAGAATGTTGCTGGTAATTTGATGAGTATTACATTGAATTTGTAGATTGCCTTAGGTAAGATGGACATCTTCACAATGTTGATTCTTCCAATCCATAAGCATGGGATATTTTTCCACTTGTTTGTGTCATCTTTGATTTCTTTGAGCAGCGTTTTGTAATTTTCATTGTAAAGGTCTTTCACGTCTCAGGTTAGGAAGATGCCAAGGTCTTTCATTTTTTTTGTGGCTATTGTGAATGGAATTGTGCTTTTTATTTGGATTAATGGGCAAAAGATATGAACAGACACTTCACAAAAGAGGACATCCGAGCAGCCAACAAACACATGAAGAAATGTTC
>NW_007249864.1:204728-240699 GCF_000164805.1 Carlito syrichta
GGGGGATGGGATTAACAGTAGCAAATATCTGTCTGGGGATGGGTAAACACCTCTTATCAACAGGGTGCCTGTACAGTTGTACACCTAACCCTTAACTGTACCCCACAAAACCATAATAAAAAATATTCATTAAAAAAAAGAAAAAAATATAAGCTAACAAAGAAACAAAATCAATGTAAATGTGACATATTTTCAAAAAAATAAAAAGAAATCTAACAAGGATCAATAGTGAGATGGTACAGATACCAAAATTACCAGACACAAAGACTTTAAACCAACACTTGTAACCATGACCAATGAATTAAAAATTAGATTATTGATATTAATAAAAATACAGAAATTTTCAGAAGCTACAAAGAGATAACTTTGACATTTTAGAATGGAAAAATGTATATGAGAATTAAAAATGTATTGGATGGTTCAATAGCAGAACGGTCACAACAGAGGGGACACTGAACTTGAGGAGAGAGTAATAAAAATATCCCAGTATAAAAATAATAAAAAATAGATAAGTCAACAAAGCTTCAGAATCTTTTGAGACAAGTCCTGCATATTTCTGCCATTGGAGTGGAAAAACATAGAATGAACTTTGTGCTTAAAATGTATGTGAAGGAATAATAGCAAAAACTTGTCAAATTTGATGAAATACATACATTTATAAAACAAGAATATCAGAAAGCCTCAAACAAGTTACACTTAAAAAATACCACACAGACTTTAATGTGCATTTCTCTGGTTATTAGTGAGTTAAGCATTTTTTTCATTTATTTTTTTCTCACTTGTATGTCTTCTTTTGAGAAATGTCTGTTTTTATCATTTTCCCACTTTTTAATGAAGCTATTTTTTGTTGAGTTATTTGAGTTCCCTGTAGATTCTGAATGTTAGTTCTTTGTCGGAGGCATAATTTACAAAAATTTTCTCCCATTCCGTAGCTTGTCTGCTTCCTTTTTAAAAAATTTATTGCTGTGTTGAAGTTTGATAGTTTGTCCCATTTTTCTATTTTTGTTTTTGCTGTATTTGCTTTGGAGGAAGTCTTCATAATTAATTATTTACCTATGCCAATGTGCAGAAACATTTTTCCTAGGTCTTCTTCTAGAACTTTTATAGTCTCAAGTCTATGCTTAGATCTCTAATCCATCTTGAGCTAATCTTTGTATATGGTGAGATATAGTAGTCTAGGTTCATTCTTCAGCAGAGGGCTAACACACTTTTTTCAGTACTATTTATTGAATAGGGTATCCTTTATTAAATGTTTATTTTTATTGACTTTATCAAAGATCAGTTCATTGTAGGTATGTGGTTTTATTTATGGATGCTCTATTCTGTCCATTGATCTATGTGTCTATCTTTGTACGAGTATCATGCTACTTTAGTTACTATAACCTTGTAGTATAATTTCAAGTCAGGCAATATGATGCTTCTGTATTTTTATTTCTTTTTGCTTAGAATTGCTTTGACTACTTTATTTATTTATTGCATGAATGCTGAGAAAAGGGAATGCTTTTACACTGCTGGTATGAATATAGATTTGTTCAACTTCTATGAAGAACAGTATAGATATCTCAAATAACTAAAATAGAGCTACAATATGACCCAGCAATCTCATTACTGGATATATTACCCAAATGAAAATAAATCATTTTATTAAAAATGCATTTGCAACTAGCATATTTATTGTAACACTATAGCAAGGTCATGGAACCAAACCAAGTGTCCAATGATTGATTGCATTAAGAAAATACAGTAATACACACACACACACACACACACACACACACACACACACACACACACATACCTGAAATACTATAAATACTATGCAGGAGAGCTGGGAGACAACCCAGAAAATGGGAAAAAATATTTGCTAGTTATGTATCTGACAAGGGCCTAACATACAGGATCTACAAGGAACTCAAATGAGCAAAAAGGAAAAAAAAAAAATCAACCTTAAGAAAAAGTGAGCAAAAGACTTGAATGAAAACTTCTCCAAAGAAGACATACGAGCAGCCAACAGACACATGAAAAAGTGCTCAGCCTCACTAATTGTCAGGCAAAAGCAAATTAAAGCCACACCGAGATACTACCTAACTCCAGTAAGGATAACTATCATTAATAACGCAAAAAACAATAGGTGTTGGCATGGATGCAGAGAAAAGAAAACGTTTCTACGCTGTTGGAGTGAGTGCAAGTTAGTCCAAATCTCAATAGAAACAGTGTGGCAATTTTTCTTAAAAAGCCAGAAATTGACCTTCCATATGACCCAGAAATCCCCCTTCTGGGAATATTACCTGGAGAAACATAAATTGTACTCCAAAAACGATTCCTGCACACAATATTCACAAATAGCCAAAACATCATTCACAATAGCAAAAACTTCACAATAGCAAAAACATGGAACCAACCACATTGCCCATCGAAAGTGAAATGGATAAAGAAAATGTGGTTCATATACAAGATGGAATATTATGCAGTCATAAAGAAAGGGAAAATTATGGACTTTGCAGGAACAAAGAACTGAATACCACGTGTTCTCACTCCTGAACATTAATCACAATGCTACAAGGAAGGAATTGGCAGTCAGGGGACACCGCAAAGGAAGGGAGGGAAAAGGAAGGACTTCATGATATCACAAATGGTATCTGATTCTAAACTAGGTAGAGTGAGGTACAGTTGGAGGCCCACACCTCACCTGCATGTAGACTGCTTATGTACCTAATCCTGACTTGTATCCCACATCTCAATAATAAAATAAAGAGAAAAAAGAAGAGTTAGAAAATAAACGTGTAAGTTTAAAAAAAAAAACCAATTTTTTTCTGGAACAAAGAAGGACATGTGCACTAGGATGTTTATTGCAATACTATTCACAATAGCAAGGTCATGGAACCAAACCAAGTGTCCATCAGTGATTGATTATCTTAAGAAAATATGGTACATGTACACCTGAAATACTGTGCGACCCCAAAAATAATAAAACCATGTTTTTGGAGAAATATTGATGGAGCTGGATGTCATTATCCTAAGCGAACTAACTTGGAAGAGGTTAATGAAATATGCAAGTTCTCACTTGTAAGTGGAAGCTCAACAATGGATAAACATGGACATAAAAATAGAAATAACAAACACTGAGTTCTCCAA
This sequence comes from Carlito syrichta, assembly GCF_000164805.1. Lineage (NCBI taxonomy): Eukaryota > Metazoa > Chordata > Mammalia > Primates > Tarsiidae > Carlito > Carlito syrichta. The sequence continues at coordinate 207,864 of NW_007249864.1, forward strand.
AAGGGAGGCAAGTGGAAGGGGGCTGAAGATTTAAAGATTTTTCTGCCGGGCTCGGTGGCTCAGCCTGTAATCCCACGCCTTTGGGAGGCTGAGGTGGGTGGATTGCCTGAGCCCGTCTGGGCAGCGAGACCTCATCTCTACAATAAATCAAAAAATCAGCCGGGCGTGGTAGCGCATGCCTGTAGTTCCAGCTACTTGGGAGGCTGAGGCAGAAGGATCGCCGGAGCCCAGAAGGTCGAAGCTGCGATGGCCGGGATCGGCCACTGCACTCCAATCTGGGCGACAGAGTGAGACTTCAACTCAAAAAAAAAAAAAAATGAAAAATAAAAATAAAATATAGATTTTCTATTTGATATAATGTTCAATATTTGGGTGATAGCCATATTAGAAGCACAATCCTCATCATTATGTAATATACCCATGTAGCAAATATACACATATAGTTCCTAAATCTAATATTAAAAAAAACAACAAAAACAACAACAAAGAACTCCACACAAGAACAAATTTTAATAAAATTGCTGGAAAATATAATAAAGAAAACATCTTGAATACAACAAGATAAAAGTAGTACATACAAAGAGCACACTTTTATTTGGTAAATGGACTGCCTGGACATTAAATATAAGCACTTTTAAACTAAGCTGCAAAATTGTTTCTAATATAAATGTTCTAAAGTAAATTATAGTGTTTTTCTGTATTTCATATGTATGCACACACATATGTAAACATATGTGAGTGGATTTAAGTAAATATATTAATGTGCATATATTCATATAGAAAACTAATGAGATTAGAGATTATTTACAAACATTAGCAATAAGTTATATTACATATGATAAAATTACTCTTTTTAAACAGTATATTTGAGATATGATCCCATGTTCGAGTATATAGGTCAAACCTACATCTTCTAACAGAAGCTTTATACATCATAATATAAAAATACTAGTTTCGTGGAGCCATCCTTCTGTAGACAGATATTTGTTAGTTATTGCTGACTATTGAAGGCAGTGTTGAAGTAAACATTGTACATGTCTAAGTGTGCACAAGTGGAGGTGTAGATGCCAAGAAATTGCATTACTTGATCTGGACATTATGCTTCTTTCAATAGCTACTATTAAATAACTTTTTTCTAACAGACTTCATTAATTTAAATTTCCATCAACAATATATACCTATATTTCCAAAGACATTTGTTAATATTCAAATGTCTTCTTTTCCCTAATACAATTAGAGTAAAATGACATATCATTGTACCTTTCTTTTGCATGTTATCAAATACAATTTTATAAGAATATAGTAATAATTTAGATGCTCTATTCTGTGAGTTGAAGATTTACATACTCCTTACTGGTTTAATGGTTTTTATTTAATGACAAGTAAGTACTTTTTCTAAAACATAAATTATAACTCAAATCTCTAAATATATACTAAAGATAGTTCTATATATTTGATACTTAAAAATTAATATTTTATTATGAAGATTCATAATTACTTTACATTTTGATAAAATTTTCTATTTTCATGTTTCTATTGCTGTTCAAAGTAAATGATTTTTCTATTTTTTAAAATGATTTAATAGAATGCCTCTGACTAAAGTATAAATTCTCTTATATGTTGCATTATAAACACACTAAATTCTTTTACATCTGACAATAACTATGATTTTTTGGATGTTAAACTGCTTAGGTTTGATTATGTAATTTTAAAACGGATGCAAAATCGTATACTCTACAAATTTTCCCACATTTGCTTACATTTACTATATAGAATAAATATTCTAACAAGAATGAATGTTTTCTGACACTTGTGAACATGTGTTTTTTTAAATATTTGCACATCTGATGTCTGATAATATAATTAATTCCCTTAATTAAAATGCATTTACCTCAAAAAGTATAGTTAAACATATATTTGAATATATATTAGAAACTTTATGTCATTTAAATTAGTTAGTACTGTGTATGATTTATTTACTTTCTATATTTCTTTTTTGCCAATTTTGAAAATATATATATAGGTCTAGTAATGTATCAATTTTTTCTGTTTCCCATATTGCATATAATCTTTTTTATGACATTAATGTGATGATTTGATAGTTATATCCCATTTTTTATTTTTTTGTTTTTTTATTTTGAATCTTTATATTACAACTGTGTTTCCTAACAATATGTCATTTAGTTTTGTGGCATTTTTTTTTTTGAGTTGGAGTCTCACTCTGTCACCCAGACTGGAGTGCAGTGGCCACTCCTGGCCACCGCAGCCTCGACCTGCTGGGCTCCGGCGATCCTTCCGCCTCAGCCTTCCAAGTAGCCGGAATTACAGGCGCGTGCTACCACGCCCAGCTGATTTTTTGATTTATTATAGAGATGAGGTCTCGCTGCCCAGGCGGGTCTCAAACCCGCAGGCTCAGGCAATCCACTCATCTCAGCCTCCCAAAGACGCTGGATTACAGGCTGAGCCACCGAACCTGGCTGGCATTTTTAACTTTATATAAATGAACAACTATACATTCTATGCCTGTAGTTTTACTCAATATTATGAGCATACTCTGTACTTTATGTTGATGAACAAAGATAATGTTCATTCTAATTTATATAGATTTTGTCTATCTCACAATTTATTATATTTATTATTATACTTATTAAATACAAATTTCCTATTGACTTGCCATTTTATTCTTGTTTTGTAAATCTCTTTACATATATTTTGAATTATAATCCTTTATAAATTTTGTTTTGCACTTTTCTCAGTTCATTATTGATTTTTAAAAGATTTTTACCTCAAATATTTTATAAATTAAGTTAAATGTATCACTTCTACAATTAATTTTGATATGTTATTTTTAAAATATGGCACATTCTAGGGTAAAAAGAATCTTTTTTGTAAAAGATTTTACATTTTGCTGTTCATATTTGAGCCTTTAATCCACAGAAACATTTTTATAAACTTATCATGAGATAGATATACTACTAATTATATTCCATATTAAAAACAAGTGTATCCAGTAACATTTGCTTAATATTGTATTTATTTTCTGTTGACCAGTACTTAACATATTAATGAGTACAAATTAACCTAAGAATTAGGATACAATTGTCTGTGGGTCTATCACATTTCTTTATATCTTCTGAACAGAGAGGTACTGAGAGCCTTTTTCTATCTTTTCAAGATTTTTAATAGCAAGTAGCCTTAGAAGATAGACATAATGTGTTCCTCTGGGGAAAGACCAATATGATGTGGTTGTAGTTGTGGTTGCTGTCTAGGATATTAATAACAATATCTCTCTCCTCCATGGCTAAGATTAAATTTGTAAGCTAGCGGTCCCCTTTAATGTTAAATTTCCTCAGTTGTGACACAAACCACAGAGTGTGCAGCATTTCAATATCATCCTGATAAGAACTGGGGACAAGGAAAACGGATACGAGTGTGGATCTCATGTTGCCTTCTGTGCCATGAGTAATAAAATATTTTGTCTTTTATCCAGGAATCCCATGTTCTTTGCTCATGCCTATGAAAACGTGACAGACTAGCACAGTTCCTGACACCAAGTACCTACTAGCAGCAGATAAGAATTAGAAATAACAATGTTCTGAGACCCTTTCCAAGCAACCACTGTAATAACAAGAAAATGAAATTCATGGAAATCTCACACATCTTGAAACAAAATGTTCGGTGGTGATTATTTGCATTTTAATCGCAGATTGGATATGTCATTAAAATTCAGCACTATTACAAATTACAAAACCATCTGATTGGGTTGCCAGTGCTTACATCCAAGCTCTCAGCACTTCACAATGTGACTTGATTAGTTAAAACATCCCTCTTCAAATTTACAACCACGGACTTCATATACATGTTTTGCATTTACTGTTCTGGCTCATTTCATATGTTCCTTCTCAGAAGGTATTCCTGTATTAATGTATGTATTAAGAAATTGGCATCAAAAACCTGATACATGGCACAGTACCAAGGCAATAGTTTGCAGAAGAATCGAAGAAAATAACGTGTATGTTTAAGGCACAGAGAGCCTGAAAGAGATAGGCATGAGAAAGTACAAAAATTAAACTATATTTTAAAAATAAAACATTAAAAAATACTAATAAAAATAATCATCAAAATATAGTAATAGTTGCTATCATGCAGAAGGTACTAATTTCTACTATTAGTATATGTGTGTGTATAGACAAATAGCATATCTATTACTAATGCATACAATGATTAATATAATTGATGCATAATAATGTACATAAATGCATACATATCCATATTTAATATTTATATGCATATACAAAGTAATTTTTAAAAATAAGAATATTAGCCCCTTGATAATTTGCAAGCTATGGACCTAATAAGTTTTAACCTATGTTATAATATTCATTCGTCACAATCACTCATTTGGAGTGTGCTATAATTTTTTTTTTACTATACAGAAAAGGAAGCTAAACTATAATGAAAACCTCAAGCTATTTGTCCGTATCTAGAAAGTGTTTAAACCATAATGCCATTTCAAGAAGTTTGACTCTTGTGTTTCAGTTTTCAATTTTATATCCCCAACAATACAGTGATATTTGCATTTTTTTGTATGAGAATTTCCTGAAATACTTTATATGTAACTCATAGACTACTTTGAAGTGGTTTTTATGATCTATCCCACACCTTCATATAAAGATGCCTGAGTGCATTCATTTGAACATATAAAAATAAAAATGAAAACACATAGAAAATTTGCTGTAAGTATTAATTTTTTGAAAGTGATATAAAGCTTAACTCTCAGAAAATGGTTTTGATTTATGTATTATGTTTATCACTTTGCACAGAAAGAGCACTTCTGCTAACATCAGAGTGCTAATTTAATTTGTATATTCTATAAGGAAATTAATGAGTTTGTGGATTGAAATAAATTGGTGTCTGGAAGACTCATTAAAAATAATTTGTTATTTTGTCTTTTAATGAATCACATTAATACAGTAATTATATGTCCTACAGTTCTGTTATCAAACAGTTCTTTCTATAAAATAAGTTCAGAAATGCAACAGATTAAAATGTTTGTTAATAAAAAATAGGTTTTTAAAAATGGATGTTCAAATGCCTAAAAATATAAAGGCATACATGACCTTTAGTAAAATAAAGAGTAAAAAAGTTAAAATAGTGTGTGTTTCTTTACCTACTGGCTTAGATAAAGTTTCTAATGAAATCATCAATAAATATAAAATAAACAAAACTCTCTATTGGAAATATAGACTAAATTCCAGCCCATAAATCTAACATTCAAAACATTACTCCCAGATATAAAATAGACAAAATCAGCTTGAAAATTAAACCAATAAAAATATATCAAGTAAAACTGAGCACATGAAAATCTAAGAATGATTATAGTTATGACCTCTTATGTCACGTTAGATAAGAAGAATAATTATTCACATATATAAGAAAAAAAATGTTAAATTTGTAGAAATCCCTACCAGGTATACAAGGACTCAGTGGATTCAGAATGTGAGACTCATTGATAAACTTCAGTTTAGGCTTGCATTTGCTTACATCACTATGTAGGGCACACTGGAAACCTTTTCATGGGTTTTTGGTAATGTAGGAAACTGTGCTGTTAATTTCACTTGTAACTTTGTGCTGGCTAACTTTATCAGCTTTGTCATTTGTGAAAAGGATTCTCTTAATGCAGAGTGAATTTTTCTGCCACAGCTGCATCAGTATGCAGTGCCATCCCTGCTGCCCACTAGACATTAGCCTCATCTAAGGGCAAGACAAATTAAATACACTCAGGATAGCAGAGAAAAAAGATGAGAACCGGGTTTCTGGTGACATCACTGGGTGACTGAACTTTCCAAACTGTGTTGGTCCTGTCTCTAAACGTCTTCTAAGCAATGATTAATATAAATACTGTTTAATGCAAACTGTTCTGGGATTTTCTTTTTATTTGAACTCAGAACATCTGAATGTATGTACTGAACTCTTGTACTTGCTTTTCTAATTACTTAACCTCATTGGCAATATTTCTACCACCTAAATTTTTCAAACTTTAATCTGAGGTTTAAAAACCTACACTTGTATAAAATTTTAATTTTTATTCTCAATACCAGAAAACTACTGTATATGTCCCTTTATTTTTTGTAACATCTTTGCCCAAATGTTTATAAATGGCTATTTTGAGACGAACACAAAAAGGCTGTTTTCATGCTTTTTATATTATATATTACAATATCAATTATAATAATTACTTAAAGTATAGGCTAATAATTTGAAAACTCTTCAAGTTTTCTGAATAAAATTCTGAACTTTGCCATTTAGCATTCTGAGATATAGTTACTATGGTTATTTTTGTAGTTATGTATTTTTTTTCTCTCTAAACAACTTTTCATTCTCAAGGATAGAGCCTGTCTCTTTGTTTTTCTGTAATCTAACATCAATAGTTAGGAAAGAAAAAGTCATGTTTGTTTTCTACTTTCAGTATATTCCTACTTTGGACACATTTCCAAAGTTGTGTTCTGTTTCCATAGAAAAATATAGCACATCTTGTGATTCTGAAACTGGCCTGATTTCTTCACCAGATGTATCTTTCGTGTTAAGTTGGCTGGGCTCTCCACAAATTGTCAACATCATTGATTCTTTGCCTTGCCCCATAAAGAAAAAAAAATGTAGTTAAATGAGGCAATGAACTGATATCCTTTAGCTTGGCCATAGTAACTTCACAGTTGAACAGATTTCATCAAACTATATGCACTTGCTTTCATTTGTCAATAAAGCAAGTGAATAACATACCTAAACACTATCTTTGTAGGACAGATTTTGGCAGGCAATATTTATGTGCTTTTTCTTCATTTAAGCCTTTCTGTTATAGTACAGCTTCCAAACACCCTATATACAGTATCAATGTGTGAAAACAAAGAATTTATTAGAATTGAAAATGTTGACACAGAATAAGCCAAGAACAAAGAAGCATTGGGGAAATTTTTAAATAAATGAGGGCAACAGAGATGAGCTAAAGTCACACATGATGGGTAAATCTGTCAAATAAGGGGGAAAAGACTTTAGAAGGAATGCATAGCACTATTAAGTGCTCCAGATATTTATCCTAATGTTGATATTTGTTGTTTTCTTATTCAAGATTCACTCCACAGAATTTGTACTAAAACAACTAGATTTTCATTTGTAAAATAACAACCCTACCCCCTTTTCTACATTAAGTTTTCTGTAGGATTGACGCATGATAAACTCTATGATGACTCTCATTCTCCTACCTACAGAAATCAGTTCAGAGATAATAAGACCCAACGTATGTTATGTGACATTTGGAACATTTCACTAGGGCATTGAGGAAAGTAGCTTTGTCTGGTTACTTGAGAGCTAACCAAATATTGTGATAGATGAAATAGTACGGATGTGAGAGTTCAGGTATTGCTACATATGTTTTTAGTCATGAGATTAGATGTTCTCACGGTAAATGTGACCTTCAGAGAAAAAAGTACCAAAAGCATCAGAGAAAACTCAGAAAGGCAATGATCATGTTTTAGCAATCATGGGGAATTGGTTTTGGGACACTCACAGATACAAAATTCTATGGCACCACAAGTTCCATATGTAAAATGGTTCAGTATTTGCATATAAACTATGCACTTCCTTCAATACACTTTAAACTATCTCCAGATTGCTAAAAATATGTAACACATGTAAACGCTATGTAAATAGTTTTTTCCCACTAAGTGATTTGTCATTTATTTATTATTTTAAAGATGTGAGGTACAATTCAGGGTTAGGTGCATAAGTGGTCATCGTACAGGTGAAGTTTGGGCCTCCTGTTGGTCCTCACTTCTGGTTTAGGATCAGATGCCCTTATCAATATTATGTAAACTCTCCCTCCCATGGCAGTGATCTGCTGCTGCCAATCTCTTTTATGTAGTGTTATGATAAATATTCAGGGTCCATTTATGAGTGAGAACATGTGATACTCAATTCTTTATTTCTCTAGTAGATCACTGAGTATAATAGATTCTAAACCTATCCATATTGCTACAAAGTCCATAATTTTGTCCTTCTTTACAGTTACATAATATTCCATTGTGTATATGTACCATATTTTTTTATTAAGTCCGCTTTTGATGAGCAACACAGTTGTTTCCATGTTTTTGTTATTGTAAATAGTGCTGCAATAAACATGTGTGCATGTATCTTTTTGCAGAATGATTTGAGTTCCTTTGAGTATATTCCCAGAAGGGGGACTACTGGGTCATATTGAAGGCCAATTTTTAGATCTTTTAGGAATTGCCACATTGTTTTCCACAGAGGCTATACTAGTTTACACTCCCACCAACATGTAGAAGTGTTCCCATTTGTCTGCATCCTTTCCACTATCTGTTGCTTTTTGAGTTATTAATGATGGCCATCTTGACTGAAGTTAGGTGACATCTCAGGGTGGCTTTGATTTTCATTTCTTTGATGATTAGTGAGGCTGAACATTTTTTCATATATCTGTTGGATATTCATATGTCTTCTTTGGAGAAGTGTTTATTAATATCTTTAGCCCACTTTTTAATAGAGCTATTTGTTGTTTTCTTTTTGGCACTTTTGAGTTCCTTATACATTCTGGATGTTAGGCCTTTGTCAGATAAGCAGTTGGCAAATATTTTTCCTATTCTTTGGGCTGTCTCTGCATCTTCTTAATGATTTATTTTGCTTTGCAGAAGCTTGTCAGTTTGATAAGGTCCCACTTGTCTATCTTATCTCTTATGGCATGGGCATCTGTGGTTTTGATCAGGATTTGGTTGTCTATGCCAAATTCTGTAAATAGTTGTTATACTGTACTTTTTAGGACATAATGACAAGAAAAAAGTACACGCTTTGCAAGATTGCAACCATTGTAGACCTAACTACGTAGTATATATAAACAACAATGTAACATTTTCTGAAATTTTTTGAATATTTTCCATCCATTATTAGTTAGAATCAAGAATTCAGAACCTGTAAATATAGAGCTCACTGTATAAATATAGTTTCAGGATGTGGCGAACAGTCAAATTAATGTTCAGTAGAATCTGGTTTTCCTTCTAGGTTTTTCAGCTATATGAGCTAATCTATTATATTTTATTTAAAGAAACTTATATGCACACACACAAATATATAATTTATAATATTTAACTGTAAGACACTTAAATTATTCAAAGATGGGTGCAATATTGCGGTAACCATTATACTCTAGAATTAGGTAAAATAACATTGAATTCAGGTGCACTCAATATATAAATAAGATTATGATGTCTTTTATGCAAAACATATATAGTAGTTTGTATATGACTTGCTGATTTATAAATTCATGTATTTTTCTTTGTTTTTTAAAAAACAAAAAAGAAACTTTAATAGACATTTAATATGTATCATTGCTCAAAAAGAATTTTTTTTTGAAAGTAGGATTTATTAAGAGGACAGAAAATCTCCACAAAGGGAAGGGACCAAGAAAGTTGCCCCCAAATTGTTTTACATATTAAAATGTATAATATTTATACCTACACTATAAGGTATACATTCCTTGATTACCTTGATACTATTGGAATAATAAAGGAAGAAAATAATAAAGATCAGAGAAGAAATAAAATAGGGACTAGGAAAATAATACAAAAGATTAACTAAGAGTTAAATTTTTGAAAAACCAAACAAAATAAATAAACCCCTTTAGCCAGACTTAGAAAAAAAGAAAGAATATTCAACTAAATAAAATCAGATATTATTGATAAGATAATACAATTGATATTACAAAATACAAAGATTCTTAAGAAACTATTATGAACAATTATATGCAAAAACTTGAACAACCTTACATAAATAGATACATTTCTAGACACATACAACCTACAAAGACTGAATCATGAAGAAAAAGAAAATTCAAAGATAAGATGACCAACGAGCAACAAAGCATACCAGCTTTCCTCAGAAGAAAAACTGAAGCTCTTGGTGAAGGCTCAAGTTTCTAGCAGAGAATGAAGGAGTCCGTCAATCTTGTTTATCCTTTCTAAAAACCAGCTTTTGGCTTGATTGTTTTTCTGTGTTGTATTTTTGTCTTCTATGTCCCAAATTTGGGCTTCTATTTTGGTGATCTGGATTCTTCTGCTGAAGTTAGGGTTTTGATGGTCTTGCTTTTCCAGCTTCCTTAGGCGATTTTTTAGGCTGTTAGTTTGTGATCTTTCAATTTTCTTCATGTGTGTTCATAGAGATGTGAATTCCTCTCTTAGTACTGCTTTCATAACATCCCAGAGTTTTTGGTAAGATGTTTTTTTGTTTTCTTTTGTTTCCATATATCTTTTAATCTCTGTTTTGACTTCTGTGTTGAACCAGGAGTTGTTTAGCATCGTGCTGTTTAGTACTGGATTAAAAAAAATGTGGTACATATACACGATGGAGTGTCACACAGCCATAAAGAAAGACAAAATTATGAACTTTGAAGCAACTTGGACGAACTTAGAGGTTATAATTCTGAGTGATCTGTCATAGAAACAGAGAACTGAGTATCACATGTTCTCACTCCTAAGCAGACCTTGAACAAATATCCTAATACTGTAAGGAAGGGATTGATAGACCATGCTCGGTGATTTAGCTATAATCCTAGCACTCTGGGAAGCTTAGATGAGTGGATTGCCTGAGTCCGCAGGTTCAATACCAACTCGAGCAACTTGGTGAGGCCTCGTATCTACAATAAATAAAAAACTAGCCAGGCATGGTAGTGCACGCCTATAGTTCTAGCTACTTGGAAGACTGAGGCAGAATGATCGCTGGAGTGCCACTGCACTCCATCATGGGCGACAGAGTGAGACTCCAACTCAAAAAAAAAAATAAAGAAGAAAAAAAGAAAGGGATTGGCAGTAGTGGGAAACTGCAAGGGGAGGGGAAGCACACCTCATCCACAAGGGTACTGGCATAACGAACATTTGTATACCTAACCCCGAATTGTACACCACTGTTTAAAAGAAAAAAAAAAATTAAAAGAAAAAAAAAGAAAAAGAAAATGGAGGGGGAAGAAACCGGAATTGTGGGAGTATTTACACAAGGTGATTGGACAGCAAATAGAAAAGAAAAATATGGCTAAGATCGTCCCCTGAGGAGCACAGAGCCAACTGGAAGTGGCAGGTGGGAGGTTTTCTTGCTTTTCTCAGCTCTTAAACAATCTGCTAACTGCTAAACAGCTGGGAATTTCCTCACCTGCAACTCAGGGCAGCATTGTTGGTAGTAGTTTGAGATCTTTCTGGGAATGGAGAAACAGCTGGGCTGCTACACAGCCATGTTATACCATGCCCAGGCCCAGGCCAAGACAGTAGGTGCCATACTAGTTGCTCACTTTTGGGATCACTGTGAACCACTGCCTGTGAACCACTGCCCCATGAGATCACCTTCAGATATCCCTCACATTCTGCTTTGACTCTGGCAAGCATACGAGACCAATGGACCTTGGGGGAGAAGAAGATTCCTTGGAGACCTAACCACTCCCAAGGGAATTAGGGAGTGTAGCCTACCATATCTCTCCTTGGGACAAAAAGAAACATGGATGTGGTGCTAGCTGCTGAAAAAAGCAGCATCAAGTCCTAGGAGTAAAGTCTGAGAGAGGATCATCTCTCATAGCTCACCTTCCTTACCAGTACATGGTTGTGAACACAATGGTGCCTTTTTCTAATTGAAGCCCAGGAAACTGTGTGGAAAGAAACTGGTTCTTGCACTTCTCCAGGGCCTCCACCCCCTTGAATGTAAACACTGTAGGGGGAGCATATTTTTAGTGCTTCTTTTGGTGCCTCAATCTCCACTGAGGGCCAGCTACCAAAGAGTAAAGACCCTACCTGCCAACTTTTACTCTTAAGCTCCATCTACTAACTGAAGCCTGAACTATACCACCAAACCAAAATATATTGCTACAAGAAACACCTGAGACAGTCCCCACACAAACCTATCTACAGCAAAGGAAAACGTAAAGAGCAGTTGTCCTCTGAAAGCACACAGAAAAAAAAAACCAATTGACCAAACACAATATACACTAGAGTCCTACCCACAAAGGAAAAATTAAGAAAAAAAACTAGAGTCCCTCTTTAACGATAGCAAATTCAGAAGAAGAATCGGCTCCCTCAGATAAGAAGAAACCAGCACAAGAACTCTGGCAATATAAGAAGCCATAGCATTTTATTCTCTCTAAAGGATCACACCAGCTTCTTAGTAATGGATTCTAAATAGAATAAAATGACTGAAAATGTCAGATGTAGAGTTCAAAATATGAATGGCAAAGAAACTCAATGGGATCCAAGAGAAAGTTGGAATAAAATATAAAACAAAGAAACAAAAAAGAAGCCAGGAAAATGAATCAAATTTAAAAGATGACATGGTCATACTAAGAAAGAACATATCTGAACTTCTGGAATAGAATAATTCACTTGAGGAATTACAAAATACAAATGCAGCCTTAAAGCAGACTAGATTAAGCAGAAGAAATACTTTCAGAGTTTAAATACTGATCCATGAAATCAACCCAGTCAAACAAAAATAAATAAATAAAAAGAAATTTTAAAAATGAAAAAATCTTTAATAAATATGATATCGTAAAAAGAACAAACCTCTGACTTATTGTCATTCTAGAGAAAGAAAAAGAGCATGGAAGAAACTTGGAAAATGTATTTCAGGATATAATTCAGGAAAACTTCCTCAGTCTTGCAATAGCAAAGACATGGAATAAACCTAGGTGGATTGCAAAATAAAATGTGGTACATATATACCATAGACTATTATGCAACCATAAAAAAGATTAAACTCATGCTATTAGCAGCAACATGGATGCAACTGGAGGTCATTATTCTAAAGAATTATCACAGAAACAGAAAATCAATTACTCCATGTTCTCACTGACAAGTGGGAGTAAAACACTAGGTACACACTGGACAAAGAGCTAAGAGGAACAACAGACACTGAGGACATCTAAATGGAGAGGGAAGAGTGGCAAGAGTTTATACCATGTTCACTATTTGGGTGAATAAAAGCCCAACCCTCATGATTATGCAAAATAATCATGTAACAAAACTGTACACATACCATCTAAATTAAAAATATAATAAAAAAGAAAGAAAATTTAAGCAGATAAATAGAGAAATAAGATCAGTAAGGAAACTGAATCAGCAATAAAAAGTATTTCAACTAAAGAAAAGCCCAGGATCAGATATCTTTACTGCCGAATTCTACCAAAGATTTTAAAAAGAATTAATCCCAATTGTCGTAGTCAATTTTGTAATTCTATAATGGAGTAACTGAGGCTGGATAATTTATAAAGAAAACAGTTTATTTTGCTCATAGTTCTGCAGGCTGCATGAGAAGCATGGCATTGGCATCTTCTTGGTTTCAGTTAAGGGCTTTTGTGCTGTATCAAAATATGATGGAGAAAATCAGTGGAAAAGTAAGAATTTCTGAAAAGTGGATAAAACCTAGGGGCATCCCAGATTTATAACAATTCATTCTTTCCGCAACTAATCTACTGCCTCAAGAACCAGTGTTCACACTATTGTGTGAACAACACCAAGGCATTCCTGAAGGATTCACTCTCATGATAGAAACACCTCCCACGAGGCTCCACCTCCCAACAGGACTACACTGGGGATAAAATTTCAGCACGAGATTTGGTGGGAACAAACAGATCATATTGATATCATAGCACCAATCTTTCTGAAACTTTTGCAAAAAACTGGAAGCATTTGTATAACCATTACCCTGATGGCATATGATCATCTCAATAGACTTAGAAAAAGCATTTTACAAAATCCAATATTTTTCGTGAAAAAACTTTCAACAAATTAGGTATGGTTGAAATGTATCTTAGCACAACATATGGGATAAGCCCACAGCTAACCCCATTCATTATGGTATAAAACTGAGTTTTTTCTTTAAGATCAAGAACAAGACAAAGATGACTACTCTCATCTTTTCCATTTAATATACTATTGAACATCTGAGCCAGAGTAATTATGAAAAAGAAAAAAAGAAGCATTAAATTTGGAAAGAAAGAAAAATTGTTTCTAGTGGCAGATGATATATTTTTCAAAGATCATTTTATTATTATTATTATTATTATTATTATTTAAATAACGTTGGGGTACTAGTGGTTTTTTGGTTACATGGATGAACTGTGTAGTGGTGAAGCCTGAGCTTTCAATGTACCCATCAACTGAATAGTGTACATTTTATCTGATAGTTAATTTTTCATCTTTCACTCTCCTTATACCTTGCCCCATTTGGAGTCTCTAATGTTCATTATAACACTCGGAATGCTTTTGTGTACCCGTGGCTTTGCTCTCTCTCATAAGTGAGAATATGTGGTATTTGCTTTTCTGTTCCTGATTTACTTGACTTTGGGTAATTGCCTCCAGCTCCATCCAAGTTGCTGCAAAAGACATTATACTGCTCTTTTTGATGGCTAAGCAGTATTTCATGGCACATATATACACAAAGGAGACCCTCCAAAAATTGGAATTATCTTTTTAAAGTGTGAACCTCTTATAGTACAGGCTTCTCCTGCTAGATAAGTATTCTAGGAACTTATCCTCATCAGTGTACCAGCTAGCCTTGTTGTGAGAGGCTGTGTTCGACGTCAGTGGATTTTCTTTTGGAAAATCTTCAGTGGATTTTCTATAGTGGAAAGACATCCAATATTTATAGACTAGAAGAATAAATATATGCAATTTGTATTCATCAATTAAAAATAAAATAATTTCTTTCAACTCATTTGCCCATTTCATGATGGGTGATTTACATGCAAGCCTGCCCACATCTCAATGAGTATTAAGTAGTTTTTGACCCAAACTGGCAGGAACTCTATGCTCCACCCTCCCTATTCCCCGGGTCTTGCCTCAAGGAACTTTTCGAAGGGAAATGTTTTGCTGATTTGGAAGAGGTAAAACAAAACAAAACAACACAAAAGGCAGAAGCACTTAAAGACATCAAAATCGATGAGTTAATAAAAGTGTTTGAGCATCTCAATAGTTGCATTGCATCAAATGGAGTGTACTTTGAAGGCAACTGAAGTTTAAACATGTAAGGATAAATACATGATTTTTAGATAGATAAATTCCAGGTTTATTGGGTCTCCCCCATGTTCTTTATTCATCCATTGGTTGATGTGCACGCAGATTGATTCCATATCTTTGCAATTGTCAATCGTACTGCAGTAAACATGAATGCAAGTGTCTTCTTTGTTTAGATAAAAAACTTATATAGAGAATAACCCATAATTCTCTCTAAAATTGTTAAAACTAATAGAGGAATTCAGTAAACTACATGGTATAAAATCAATATACAAAGATAGTTGCATCCTTTACACTTAACAACAGACTATTAGAAAAAAATTAAAATGCCACTCAAAATCTATACAAAATAATATATTTAAGAATACTTTTATGGAGGAGAAATGACTGTACCATGAAAAATACAAAGCACTGATAAAAGAAATTGAAGAAGATACAAATAAGTGGAAAGACATCCAATATTTATAGACTAGAAGAATAAATATATGCAATTTGTATTCATCAATTAAAAATAAAATAATTTATGGGAAGCACTTCCAGAAGTAAGAATCCAGATGGAGGAGAATGGACTTGAAGAGTCCCAGGAGGTCTTATTTCTGCATATAAAAAAATTTTTTTGACCTGGTAGCCCTCTGGAAACCCCAATTGCACACTCTGTGTTTATTTGATGTGAGTCAGAACTCACTCATAGTTAATCTTTATTCCAGGGTACTTGCTAAAAGCAATTCGCAGCTGTTGCTTAATGTCACCACTGTTTGAGCAAATAATAAAAATAGAGACAAATAGAATGACCACAAAAACTGAAAATAAAAAGTTGGGATATTCACAGGAGGTTTGAAAAGCTCTAAAATATTCCTGAGAATCTATAAAGCCATGTTCATGTGCAGAACTCTTCATATGCTCCAGAAGACCTAAGAAGGCCCTAATATCTCACCTATGACTGATATTAAAATTGCAGCAAGAGGTGAAGGCTAACGCACAGTTGTAAATAGCAGTAATATTAAAGATATTCCCCCAATGTGCACACAAGGACCCTCAGCAAAGATTTGGAGACTTAGATCAAATCATTAAGAAAATATGTATCTACTTTGTTACCTGTAGGGAGATTTCAGTGGGGAAGCATGACCAACAATACAGACTTCACAGATTAGTTCAGGAATTGACTAAAAAAAAGATGGTAGAGAAAGAAAAATTGTAATTTCCACCATAGTCAAATTATATTGTTTTAAATGTCTTTTTATTCAGAAAAAAATTTTAAGGCATTTAAAGAATCAGAAGAGTATGGTTCATATAAAGCATTACATAAAAAAGAGTAAAGATCCTGTCCTTGAGGTAACTCAGGTGTTGGATTTGCTTTCAAAATATTTTATATTAGCTGTTATAAATATATTCTTTATTTTTTTTATTTTAAAGATGTGGGGTACAATTCAGAATTAGGTATACAAGCCGTCATCATGTAGGTAAAGTCTGGGCCTCCATTTGGTCCTCATTTTGCCTGGTTTAAAATCAGGTACGCTTATTGATGTTGTGTCCCCCGCCAGCCCTTCCCCAGTAGTATCACGCTATTGCCAATCCCTTTCTTCAAATATTATGATAATTGGTCAGTGTCTGTTTATGAATGAGAGCACGTGGTACTCTGTTCTTTGTTTCTGCGATAGATCACTGAGTATGATACACTGTAAATGCATCCAAGAGGCTGTTCATATGTTTGTCCTTCTTTATGGCTTCAAAAATGTCTATTGTGTCTATGTAGCACATTTGTTTTTAACCAGTTCAGTTTCGATGGGCAGCATGGTTGGTTCCATGTTTTTGCTATTGTGAAGAGTGCTGCAATAACAAGCATGTACAGTGTACAAGTATTTTTTTTTTTTTTTGGTAGAATAATTTGAGTTCTTCTGGGTATATTCCCAATAGGGGGATAGCTGGGTCATATGGAAGGTCAATTTCTATTTCTTTCAGACTCTGCCACACTGTTTTCCAAAGAGGTTGCACTAATTTGCATTCTCACCAGCAGTGTAGAAACGTTCCTTTTTCTCCGCATCCTTGCCAGCATGTGTTGTTGTTTCTTTTAGTAATGATGGTCATTCTTGCTGGGATTAAGCCAATAGCACTTTTTCATGTGTCTATTGGCTGCCCATACATCTTCTTTTGAGAAGTGTCTATTCATGTCTTTTGCCCACTTTTTCATGGAGCTGTTTGTTTTTTTCCTTTTGGCACATTTGAGTTCCTTATAAATCCTGGATGTTAGGCCTTTGTCAGATATATAGTTAGCAAATATTTTTTTCCCATTCTGTGGGCTGTCTCCTTGCTCTCTTGATGGTTTATTTTGTTTTGCAGAGGGTTTTTTGGTTTGATGAGGTCCCACTTTCTATCTTATCTCTTATAGCATGGGCACTTAAGGTTTTGATCAGGAATTAGTTGCCAGTTTCAATTTTCATAAGGGTGTCTCTTACATTTTCTAAGGTTTTTTACAGTTTGAGGTTTTATGTTTAGGTCCTTGGTCAATTTAAAGTTGATTTTTGTGTATGGTGATAGGTAGGGATCCTGTTTCAGTCTTCAGTCAGTTTTCTCAGTATTATTTACCTGAGTAGGTTCTCCTCTCCCTAGTGGTTGTTGTTGGAGGCTTTGCCAAAAATGAACTGATTAAGAAATTGAGGCTTTGCTTCCGGACACTCTATACTGTTCCATTGGTCCGTATGCCTGTTCTTGTACCAATACCAGATTGTTTTGACTATTGTAGCCTTATAATAAAGATTGAAGTCTGGTTTGCTTTTTTTACTAAGGCTTGTTTTGACTATTTGTGGTTGTTTATGTTTTCATATGAATTTCTGTATTGTCTTTTCCAGGTCTGAGAAGAATGATGTGGGTAATTTAATGGGTATTGAGTTGAATCTGTAGATTGCCTTTGGTAGGATGGACATCTTAAGCATGTTGAACATGAAATATTTTTCCATTTGTTTTGTCTTCTTGGATTTCTTTGAGCAGTGTTTTTTAGTTTTCATTATAAAGGTCTTTCACTTCTCTGGTTAAGAAGATGCCGAGGTATTTCTTTTTTTTTTTTTTGGTGGGTGTGGCTATTGTGAATGAGATTGTGCTTTTTACTTGGTTCTCTGCCTACTTGTTTTTGGTGTATAAAAATGTGACTGTCTTTTGCACATTTATTTTGTACTCTGATACTTTGCCAAAGTCCTTTATCAGTGCAAGCAGGTTTTTGACAGATTTTGACAGCCCCAGACTCACCACTGATCTCTTTGGCGGTCTTCTTTATCCTTTTCTGACCACACCCTTTGTCTCATTGCTGAATCAGGGTAGGAGGTGTGGCACTTGTGATTCAGCACTCATTCTGTCTCTCTGGATTTGTGCTCTTAGGATATTCCCTCTGGGTCACGATCAATCCCTGAGTAGTTGATATGCTGGTCACAGAGATCAGGTCTGTTGCTCCATGGTGAGCAAACCAGAGCACTTTCCTGTCCCATTTTCAAGATGGTGATTTGGTGCCTCTTTTGTTTTCTGCAATGTGGCTCTGCCTCTGAGCCCTTGCTGCCAGTGTCTGGCCATGTGCTGCAGTGATGAGGCAGAGCCTGGAGCCGGCAATCTCTCCCACTGCAGTGGTGAAACAGAGCCTAGAGTTGGTAGTCTCTTCTGGTAGCTTCTTCCCAGGAAGTCCTCTGTTGGTTTAAAAAAATGGCTCTCAGTTTCTGCTGTACTAGGGAGGTCCAAGGGACCATGCAGAACAGCTGCAGCACCAGCTGCTTTTCCAGAAGAGCCCTGGCCACTTGCTCATGAGTCTTCACTCAGTCTCTCCCAGCATCTTCTTCCCAGGAAGGGTTTTGTTGATGTAAAAAAAGAAGAAGAAGAAGAAAAAAGACACTCGGCTTCTGCCTCCCAGGAATCACTAGGGTCCAAGCCTAGCAGCTGCTGCATCAGTCACTTTACCAGGAGAGCCCTGGCCACTTGCTCCTGAGTTTGCAATCAATCAACCACCCACACACCCACTTGCTCACCAACAAGCACACAGAATTTCTCATACACTCACTTACTCATACTGGGACTCTCATGGTCTGACTCAGCTACTATCTTCCCTTTTTTCTATCTATAAATCTATTCTAATAACTAAATTACAGTATTTGCAATAAACTAAAAAAAGTATGAGAATTGTATCTTGCCATATAGAGAATATTAACAGATTGAAATTTTAAAAGAATGGAGTTGAAACTTATAATAATTTATTAAAAATCTTCACTAGCAGGGCAAGCAACATAATTCACCTGGTAGAATAAAAAGTCAGAAAATTAAAGGATAGGTCAATTGACATGATCTAGGAAGAGAAATAAAAATCAATTAAAAAATTTACCTAGCCTCTAAGACATCAATCATACCAACATTTGTATAATGTGAATCCCTGAAGAGAAAAGAAGCAAAGAACAAAAATATTGATTTCCAAAATTTTACTTGTTTGCAGTTTAGCAGCATTTTAGGAATTTTAGCAGTATTAATATAAAATATCAATTGTATTTTAACATAGTAGCAATAAGCAATTCAAAAATCACAGTAAGAAAGCAATTCAATTTGCAAGAGCATCAAAAAAATTAAATGTTTAAAAATAAATTTATCAAAAGAAGTACAAAACTTGTACACTTAAAACTACAAAATATATTTTAAAGAAATTGAGAAAGTTCTAAGTAAATAAAAAAGAGTCTCATATATGTGGATTGGATTACTTAACATTGTTAAGATGTAGTAGCGTCCCCTAGGTTGACTTGCAGATTCAGAGTATTTGCTTTCAAATTCTACCTGACTTTTTGCAGAAATTGACAAATTTGCTTTAAAATTTATAAGGAAAGTCAAGAATAACCACAATAATCTTGAAAAAAGAGGACAAAGTTTAAAGAGTCACATTTCTGAATATTAAAGCACACTACATATTACCTTATTCAAGATAAGGTGTCACTATTATAAGTATAAAGATAAGTTAACATACTCCATCTGTTGATAAACAATGTTGGAAAGATTGTAATTCAAATGATTTTAACAGAAAATTAAATATATCGATCAGCAACTTGTAACTCATGAAAATATAATGCACAATCATATTGAAAAATATACAAAAGAATGTTATTAATCCTGAAAATTATCTGTTCCATGGATCTCAAAAATGTTTAGGAAATAGTATCAAGTTCTAAGCAAAATAAAATAAGTTATTGATTAGATAATATGAGAAGCAATTTTAAAAGCTTTTCCAGAATGCACAGGACAAAGATGAAAATTATCCGATAAAATATTAAAGTGTATTTTTGAAGACTGCAAACTGATGATGACTTACAAAACAGAACAAATAGAATAACCATAAATATAGGGTAAATTATTTTCTGAATAAAAGTTTCATCATAGTTGTATCTTAAGTTTTTTATTCATTTTAATTTTAATTTTTTATTATAGACATGTGGGATACAAGTTGGGATTAGCTAAACAAGTAGGTTGCATTCAGATGAAGTTTGGGACTCCATCTGGTTCTCACTTCCCCTGGAGAACTGAGAATATGCGATATTCAGTTATTTGTTACTGTGATAAATCACTAAGCATGGTTATCTCCAACTTCATGCAATTTGCTGCAAAGTCGATGATTTTGTTGTTCCTTATGGCTGTGTAATACTTTATCGTGTATATGTACCACATTTTCTGTATCCATTCACTTTTGATGGGCAGTAGAGTTGGTTCCATGTTTTTGCTATTGTGAATAGTGTGGCTATAAACATGTATGTGCAGGGGTTTTTTTTGTTTTTTTTTTTTAAAGAACAATTTATGTTCCGCCTAGTATATTCCCAGGAGAGGGATTGTTGGATCAAAAACAACAGTTGCTCGCACAAGTGTGAAGAAAAGGAAATGTTTCTGCACAGTTGGTGGGAGTGCAGACTAGTTCAGTCTCTATGGAAAGCAGTGTGGCAATTCCTAAAAGACCACTGCATGTTTAAAGAAAAAAATTTACTGTGGTCCATGCAACAACATTCTTAAAACATCTACAGGTAAACAAATGAAGGTGGAGGGGAAACTGCACCCCATAAAATGTCAACAGCAAGTAGAAAATATAAAAAAATGAAGATCAACACCATGCTAACAATAACAAATAAACTGATGGCCCACAGCTTTTCTGCTGAAATTCAAAATGTGGAAGAAAATTATAAAGTAGTAGAATATCAGTAATTTAATGTTAAAAAATAAAAGCTTGTTGACAAGATGATTTTCTGTGCAGTCATCTTAACTTTTAAGATAAATACAACTCAAAGTAACTAGAGCTGAAGGAAAATATGAACCTGTTCAATTTTCTTAAAATGTTTTTAAAAGACATAATCCAACCAATTAAGAGAAAAAGCACCGTTAATACTCATAAATGGCAAATCTGGTAAAAATGTATAATGGGCAAGTCTTAGTGATAATTTAGGCATAAAACAATTGAAAATGCTGTTAGTGACAGCAAATTATAATTACTAAAGTAATATCTATAATATATTGTACCTCTGAAGTTAAAATCAGCTGTAATTTCTACCTACATTCTTTTCCCATATTCTGGTAACAAACACCCTGCAACACACACCTTTTTTGTTACCTGTGCTTCTGTCAAGGTATGTCATCTATCCTTCCCAAAGTAAGGCACATTGAGGTTGTTTCAAACATATCCTTGAATTCCTTAAGCCTTTTCTCACAAAATGTAAATCCTTGGAGTATGGACTGATTTATTGACTCAATTCTAATGCATAGAATGTGTCAGAAGTACCAGAGTTGTGTAACCTCTAATGATGATTTAGAGAAAGGCAGCACACCTTCCAACAACTGGCTCTCTCACTGGAGCTCTGAGCTGACATGTAAAATTCTGGCTACACTAAAGCTTTCATACTGGGAGATCAAGTGAAGACAGCATATCAATCGAGAAATAGATGCCTGAGGAGTCTTGTCTATTCTATTCCTATGCTTTTCAACTCCATTTAGCATCAACCTCCAGACATAAGAGTGAGCGAGAGTTCAGATGATTCCATATCACAGCCTCTGAACCATAATAGCAGACACCACGTGATGCAAGCAAGGCTCCCTCACGGTGCTCAATCTGAATGCCTGACCTACAGCATCCACCAGCAAGATGAATAGTTATCTTTTACAACAAGGTTTTTGAGTAACTTGTTTAGAAACAATAGTAACTGTAATATATGTAGACCAACTTTTGCATTAGAATTCTATTTCCACTTAGACATGTTACTCGTTTAAGGACAACCACCTGGCTCAAACTGAGCCAATCAGAATTATGATTGATTATTTGATTGCTTGATTTGATAAGATGTGACTTTTTTTTTTTTTGGTCGGAGTGTTAGAAGGAGACGAGGTGGAAGTATTCTATGGAAGCTGGAAAGAGGGTCTCTCTGAAAGTAAGATTATGAAAAAATATGTGTTTTGTTAAACTGAAGCTTCCAGGATCCACATTTGTGAGGAAAAGAATATGTCTGGAAAAGAAATCAGAAACAAGGGAGGCAGAAAAAGACACATATTGTTAGTGATATATTTAAACTCTAGGATTCATTCTTCTTAAAATCCCTTCTGGCTTAAGCTAGTTTGAATCAGTGTCACATGTACCCAAAAAATTACTGAAGAGTGCAGTGGTACAATATGCTGTTCTCTTACAAATATGATTTTCAAAGAGTTTTTTCCTCATCAGCAAACATTCATCAGCATTTTCATTAGCATCATTTCTGTCTTCAAAAAAGTCATGAAGATTTACAAGGGCTTCTCTCCTTCAATCTCTCTCTCTCTCTCTCTCTCTCTCTCTCTCTCTCTCTCTCTATATATATATATAATTTATATATAAAATAATTTCCAATAAAATAAATTAAATATATATATGCTTTAATTTATTTGATTGGAAATTATTTTAAGGAATAAAAAGTTAGAAACACTTTTAAAAATAGGAAACTGCCTTTTTAAAAAAATCAGCTGGAATTATAAGCTATTACAAGTCAAAAATCACAATCTGCAAATGTCAAAAGTTTGAGCACCTGACAGTCAAATTCTGATCTGCCTAAAATAATTGGAAGGAGTGATTTGACAATACCTCATTTACATATTGATAAAGGAAGACAAGTGGAACTGCAGATATAGTTTCTTTTTTATTCATGTTAAACTATTGTTCAGAACTTAATATAAGTGATTCTACTAGAAACTATCTTAAGACACTGAAAGTTATATAATTGCTATAAGTTTATTAGAGGAACAAACACATTTAAAAAAAAATTAAGACCTGTTTGAGAATTAATGTGTTAAGAGGCATTTTATTCTCCATTTCAATCTAAGAAAATATAAAGAAACAGAATAAATTATGAAACTTTAGAATTTTAGAAAGAATATAGATAACCATTATCCTCTCTTCTGTCCTTTTAATTTGTACCTATGGCAGTCAATCATGTTTCCCTACAGGAAATAAAATTTTCTGATTTTATTTATTTTAAACACTTTTTGTTTTCTTCTGGTGGGAGGAAGTTTAACATTTTATAAAGGGATTATTAACTTCTCAACCCAGAAAAAAGAACTATGTGAGAAGAGTATAGAGGATGGATGCTCTCTGTGTCTCTCTCTCTCTCTCATCTCTCTGTCTTTCCCTTTTCCACTCACTTCATTATTATGAGACACAGACAATCAGATGCATGGTAAGGCAGTTTCAAGAAAAATAAAGTATGACGACATTATCTACTATTCTGATTGTGTACGTATCTGTCTATTTTTTTTTTTTCATTTTCCTGTCGTATTGGCATTTTTGTTTCTCACACTACACAACAGAGCTGTTTGGCCATGAATCGAGTTAATGAGCTATACTCCTTTTTAACTCAAAAAAGAAAGAAAGGAAATAGTCAGATGATGGAGAGAATGTCGCCAAAAATCTACTAAGCACATAGGAAACCGTGGTAAAGTAGCATGATAAGACTCAAAATAAAGCAACTGGCTTAAGATAAAAGAGAAGTAAATGACCCAAGAGCATTATTAAAACACAGAAAACAGGCTTTACTATCATGCATTTGATAGAATTGCTTAATGGATACTTTTATTTTTGCAACTGTACCCTAAACGTTAAAGAATGGGAGACATTTGCTATCTTCCCCTACAAATCAGACAAACATCGTGTCCTAGGGATTGTGACTTCTCTGGGTTTGAGGGAACAACTGTAAAAACAAACAACCTCTTATTTGAAATATGCAAATTTTAGAAGAGTGTTCCAAGATGCATAAATTCAAAAAAGATGTTAACTGAAAGACAGCTATATCCCCCAAAACATGAAGTTTTACTTGGCCATTTTCCTAATGCTTGGCCGTGTGGTTGTGTACCTCCTATGGGTCTTGTCAAGAGACTTGCTGAGCTGAAGGAGATGACCTGCCAGGTTTCCAGGTGGTCAATTAAGACAACGAGCCAAAGGAATGCAATGGTCAAATCTTTAATTAGTTGCTATATTAGTATAAGTAAGAGGCTAAGCAGGAGAAACTTCTGGTACCCTAAGTGGTCCATGTCTCCCCCTGAAATGACCCCAGGTGATGGTCAGGAAGATCCCTGCAGACATAGGGTTTTCCTCATGACAGAGAGAGCCCCAGACAAATGTCCTGCCATTTTATACCTTCAGGGATTTGGAGAAAGCAGAGGGTGAGTGCTGGAAAGAAAGTGAAGAAAAATATATTTGAAAACTCCTGATAAGGTGATCTAGGAGATTGAAAGACGCCTCTAAGACAGGCAGGCCTCTGATAAGGAGACCTCCAAATGGAGGTGAGACAGGCATAGTGAAGATGTAGATAAGTGAGTGTTCTTAGGCAGGTAGAATTTATTTTTATTATTTTTATTTTATTTTATTATTATAAAGATGTGGGGTACAATTCAGGGGTAGGTAGACCAACTTCGATTATGTAGGTACCCTTGTTGGTGGGGTGTGTCCCTCTCTCCACTAGCAGTTTCCCTCAACTGCCAATTCTACTCCCGCTCCCCTGACAGTTTCCCACTACTGCCAATCCCTTTATTATATTATTATAATTGTTCAAGGACTGCTTATGAGTGAGAACATATGGTACTCTGTTCTTTTTTCTGTGAAGGATCACTGAGTATGATAGACTCTAAATCCATCCGAGTTGCTGGGAAGCCCATATGTTTGTCTTTCTTTATGGCTGCATAATATTCCATTGTGTACCACATTTTTAAATCCAGACCAGCTTTGATGCGCGGCATGGTTGATTTGATGTTTTTGCTATTGTGAATAGAACTGCAACAAGCATACATGTACAGGTATCTTTTTTGTAGAATGATTTAAGTTCCTCTGGATATATTCCCAATAGGGGACTTGCTGGGTCATATGGAAGGTCAATTTCTAGTTCTTTCAGAAACCACCACACTGGCTTCCAAAGAGGTTGCACTAGTTTGCATTCCCACCGGCTGTGTAGAAGAGTTCCTTTTTCTCCACATCCTTGCCAGCATCTGTCGCCATTTGTTTTATTTATTTAATTTTTTTTATTTTATTGAGTTGGAGTCTCACTCTGTCGCCCAGACTGGAGTGCAGTGGCTGCTCGCGGCCACCACAGCCTTGACCTGCTGGGCTCCAGCAGTCCTTCCATCTCAGCCTTCCAAGTAGCTGGAACTACAGGCACGCGCTACCACGACCAGCTAATTTTTGATTTATTGTAGAGATGAGGTTTTGCCAAGTTGCCCAGGAGGGTCTCGAACCCGCGGGTTCAGGCAATTCACTCACCTCGGCCTCCCAAAGAGGGGGATTACAGGCTGAGCCACCAAGTCCGGCGCCATTTGTTTTATTAATGATGGCCATTCTTACTGGGGTTAGGTAGTATCTTAATGTGGTTTTGATTAGCATTTCTCTGAAGATGAGTGAGGCAGGTCGAATTTAGATGAAAGAGAGACAGTCTAGTCAGATGTCCAGGTTCCCTTCTTGAACAATCAATGTTCTATTGACCAGGCATACCAGACCTGTCCTTTTAGTGGAAAGAGGTGATAGGAAATCACCAGAAGCAATGAAGCTAAATGTTCTAAGAAAAACCTAGTTAAATAGTAATTTTCACACTCTAAAAAATTCTTTGTGATGCAAGTACGCTGAGAAGTTAAATGATAAGCATCAAAAGTTATGTTCATAAACCCCCAAATCTGAGCTTAAGAAATAGTTTGCTTAATCATCATTTGTAGACAACATATAAAGCTTTTGATTAAAGGCCACCTTTCTCTTGAAGACACCCACATTATTCCTTGAGCATGATTTCTTGTTTTCTGCTTTGCAATAAACTATACTGTAACTCTCACTCTGTGACTTGCTCTGAAATGTTTTTCTACTGCGACGTCAAGAACCCATGGAGCTACTACACCCCATGCATCCTGACATCAGAGACACTTACGTTAGGAATTCAGATACTAAGTCGTCTCAACTCCATGACTGCCACTTTTTTCAGAGACTGCAATTCACTGGCTATGTACTGAGTCTGTTATCGGTGGGGCCATTTTCTCCTGTAAGTTTGTCAGGTAAAGCCTTTGCAATTGCCTATGGTTGGGCTTGAAAAATGACATGTAGGACATTGACTTGGAGCCAAACAACTCAGTTTTGTCTATATGAATGATAGCAGAGAATAGATATCAGCTAACTAAGCTGGAAGCTTTAATAAGCACAGGCCTTAGTTTGGCCTGCTGAATAAATCATGGTAGGGAGTAAATGCGGGTTAAGGAAAGTACTTTATCCCAATTTTCTGGTTACTGTAAGTCTCCACGGGACCAAAAAAAAATTTCGATGAGAAAAAAACACATCCTCAAACTTGATTATGACTAAGGTAATTATTTCTCACCACACAAAAAAAGAATGTTTAAAGAAAAAAATGAATTTGATTTAAGAAAATTAAAGCAATATTTCTTAAACTGGAAGGTATTGAGTAAAAATATGCACATTATATAGCTACAAAAATATGACAGTCAAGATTGCATTCAGCAGAAAATAACTAGCTAATTAAAATCAATTGCAAACTATGGACATTTTTCACTTAACAAGATGACAAGGTATGGGCAATTCCAGATTTTTTTGTAATGACTTAGTTATACTTTAAGAACTAGACTCTGTGTCATGATTTATATAGTGTAGGTTGTTTGCCATTGTGCTAAATGCCTCATAATCATTGGGAAAATGTTAGTGCTCTGGACACCATGTCCATGACTAAGTCAGGAAGAAGAGATTCAGGGGGCAAAATAAGCGACTTCTTTTCATGCTTGATCTTTTATATGAAAGAAATAAATGTTTCAAAAAGTCCCACAGATGATTTCTGCTGATATGTCATTGACCTAAACTGAGTAACACAACCTCTCTTACCTGCAAAGTAGGCTGGAAAACCAAATACTTCTCTTTCAAGCCTCAACAAGGATAAACTTCAATATAGAAGCAGAGTGACTTGCCCAGTTAGCAAACAGACTATCATGTTTGACAGCGGCAAAATAAATATATACTCCCATACAAACTGTAGTCTATTAAAAACTCTTTGAAAATTTAAATTTCTATTTTAATCCTTTAATACCTGTGGCAGATGTCTAATTTACTCATCAGTGTTTGCACTTATCTTTTTTTTTTTTTTTTTGAGTTGGAGTCTCACTCTGTCGCCCAGACTGGAGTGCAGTGGACGCTCGCGGCCACCGCAGCCTCGACCTGCTGGGCTCCGGCGATCCTTCCGCCTCAGCCTTCCGAGTAGCCGGAATTACACGCGCACGCTACCACGCCCGGCTGATTTTTTGATTTATTGTAGAGATGAGGTCTCGCTGCCCAGGCGGGTCTCGAACCCGCGGGCTCAGGCAATCCTCTCACTTCAGCCTCCCAAAGGCGCGGGATTACAGGCTGAGCCACCGAGCCCGGCTTGCACTTATCTTTTAAAAATATACTACAATAAAGTTACAATTTATGCATTTGGAAATGAGATTTAGGTATTATAGAGTGTCTCCTTTATATAAAAATAAGATGTTAAAAATAGAGTTAAAAATGCAAAATCTTAACAATAGCTTTTTTGATACTTTTAAAAAGTATAGTTAAAGAAATATATTAACATTGAATAAAAAGCAAATAAATAAATACATTTTTTAAAGAATCAATTCTTACTAGGCAGGCTATTATAGATATACCTGCCAAGAAGTTATATTTATGTTTATTTCGGTGACTTTGAATTTGTAAGTTTACAATACATACATATATTTGTGTTTTCTGAGGACAATGAATAAATACATTGTTCAATGTGTATTCACTACCAAATCTGCATGTAGAAAATATTTAAAGTTTAAATGCATAGGAGTTTTTCTTTTTAATTCTCAACCTAATATAATTACTTCAGTGTGGCATGTTAATGCTTGGACATTGTTAATGTCCAAGGGGAAAAATACTAACCTTAAGAAACTTGTCTGCTAGTATATTATAATTCTAAGCATCAAAATCTTCAGATAAAATTTCACGTAAATTGTCATCAAAATATACAGATAGCTAACAATTTTATAAATATCTTCTAGTTATCAGTGCAACAATGTAATATTTAAATATACACTATTTGTAGGAATTATGTGAGTAAGTCAGTTAAATTTCCTTTAAAAATTATCTGAAAGTCTTTACTTATAAATGAAGTCTTCCACTGCTCTTTTACAATTAACTCAAACCATTTATGAACTTCAAATATATATATAGCTTCCACATCAAAACATTTCTCACACAACTTCTGGGATTGCAAAGTAGGACAAACATTTTGAAAATCTCTTGACTATATCTACTAAAGCTGAATAAATGATATTCCCTGTGACTTTGTAATTCCACTCTCAGCTCTACATTCAAAATAAATATGTATATATGTTAAAACATATGCATAAGATAAATGTTCAAAGGCACTCCAATTTTAGTACTTGAGAAAACTACTCAAGCACCTATCTGCAAGAATGGATAAATGAATAATCAAATATTAATACAATGAAGCAGTATACATCAGTGAGAATGAAATAACCACTGCTAGATGCATAAACAAAAAAGAACCTCACAAAATTCTGAGCAAAAATGTTCAGATAGAATATGGTACTTACAGTATGATTTTATTTATATTTAAGCCATGCTCTATCTTTTTTGAAAGATAATCAGATCATAGTTACTCTTGCAAGGAAGAGATGTAGAATGCACAAGTGATAGTTGGAGACACTACAGTCCTGGTATGTTTCCATTTATTCGTGTGAATGTTGGTAACATCAGCATGTTCTCGTTGAAAATTAATTAAATTGGATACCTATTATTTGAGCACTTTTCATATATATATATATATATGCTATAGATCAAAAGAAAATTTTCTCACAAACTATGCATGTTGCTTTTGTAAAATTAGTATAAAGCAAAACTTTAAAAGCAAACAAAATAAATACTATAAAGGCTACATAACTAATTTTGTCATTGTTTATATGTGTGAAAATTGAAAAAAAAAGAAACAAAACCCAATTCCCAATTTCCTTAAGAACAAACAAATCAGTCTTGAATATTTGAATTTAGATTTATGAATTAAAACAAATCCCCAGGTAAAAATATCAGAAAATCATTCAGTCTAATTAGCTTTGGAAAGGATTTTCTCTGTCATGAAACTACACTCCCCAAATCAAGAGACAATAACTGTGCAGTCTTGAAGTCAGAATCTAAATTGCACCAAATGAATTAAAGTCCTATTTTTAGGAATTATTATAATTCTGAGCATATAACTATTTTCACCCACCATTTTACATTGAATAATAATTGACACTAGAGCTTTAATTGCATAGTTTCAAAAAGTTCTTGGGGCTTGACTACTTCGGGGATTGTTATTATGTCACTGTCAAAACTGAATAAACATTTTGTTTGCTTGTGGAGAGCATGATCATGCAGCCAACTAACAAAGTTTCTGAAAAGTTAGGCTTTTTATGATGAGAATATTTCTTGAAATCCTTGGTTTTTGCATTCACAGTGCATCTTCCAGTGATTCTTACACTGTATTCAGAAAATAATCATGGTTTTTAATTCCTAGATGAAGGCAGTATATAGTAGTTATTTTGAGTTTGTCTTATGAAAAACGGTCTTAAGTTGATGTTCTTGGTATGATTTAGAAGAGGAATGGACAGGGAAGTTTTCCTTAATAAAAATGCCATCAAAATAGGGTACGATTTTATGGTATTAAAAATATCTTTGTTAAAATATTCTCCTTTTCAAATGCATATATTACAGTTATTTTTCTATTTTTGTTTTTCTATTTTAATGACTTTGGGGGTTACAAATAGTTTTGATCTGGGTTTTAAGTGTACCCACTCCCCAACCTGGGTACTACAGTCATTTTCCTCTAGATTTAGGAGTAGTCTTCTTTGAAAGTACTTAATTGTCTTGTTAGAAAAGATAGATTATGTAAAAAAAATTAAAAATCTGTAGTATTTTGAAATGTTACGCTACTACCTAAAATAATGATAAAGTGCATTTTTTTATTGAAAAGATATCCATTATAAATTCTATATTAAGAAAAATAAAATAACAAAGTAACATTATTTGATCAAATCTTTGTAAAATAGAACTATGCTTAGGTGTGTCTGTATTAATTTCAAAATGCAAAGACAACGAAAGAGTACAAAACAATATTAAAAGTTTACGGAAAATAAACATTATGGATTTGCTTTGACTACTTCTGTGTTATTCTAAGTATAAAATTGAACATGTTTATAAGTTAAATGAAGTAAATTTACTGTGCAGATAGAATATAAGTATTTTTGAAAACAGTTTCTTCATTTGTTGATCACTGATTTATATAAACAGTGTCACATTTCTTTTTAGTTTAAGTTATTTTTATTTTCTGAAGTAGAAGAAAGCAAATGGGTATATTCTTAATCTCTTTGAATAAAGTATAACAGGGAGAGGCTTTTAGATGTAATGACAGAAATATAATATAAAAAGTAAAAAGAGCCAAAACTCCATTTCACTAAATTGACACACTATCTGTCCTAACAAAATTATTTAATTTAATTTTGAACTCATATTTTTAATTGCATTTGCATTGCATACCTAGAGAGTGTGTGTGTTATGAACTGAACTGTGTTCCCTTAAAATTCATATGTCAAGGTGTTATTCTTTCAAACCCACAATAAGATGTTATCTTATCCCAGTTAAAATGGCTATTATCAAAATAAATGCAGGTAAAATTGTGGGGAAGCCAGTACACATACAATGTCAGTGCGAAAATAGGTCAGCACAATCAGTATGGAAAGCAGATGAGGGTTACTCAAAAACCTAAAAATATAAATATCATATGATCAGCAATGCTACTCATATGTATGTACACACACACACACACACATTCTCCAAAAAAGAAAGAATGCTTGAAGAGATATGTCTTCAACCAATATGCTGAAGAAATATCTACATACTCATGTTTACTGGAGCACTTCTTAATAGCCAAAATCTGAGATCAACCAAAGTACCCCTCAACAAATGAAGGAAATGTGGTATATTTACACAATGGAATACTGTTCAACCATAAAAAAATGAAATCTGGTCATTTTCAGCAACATGGGTGAGCCTGAAGGAGACTATATTAAGTTAAATAAACCAGGCACAGAGAGACAAGTTCTGCATGGTTTCGCTGTCTCATATGCAGGAGTTCAGTTGATCTCATCAAGGCAGATGATAGAATGATAGTTGCCGAGGTTGAGAAGGATAAGAGAGAGAGGAAAGAGGCTGGATAAAGGGTCTCTAAGCACTGTTTAGATACAAGAAAATAAGTTCTTTTGATGGACAGCATGGTTGGTTCCAGGTTTTTGCTATTGTGAACAATGCTGCGATAAACATACGTGTGCAGGTATCTTTTTTATAGAGTGGTTTGAATTTTTAGGGTATATTCCCAGTAGGGAGATTGCGGGGTCATATGGGAGGTCGATATTTAAAGCTTTTAGGAATTGCCACACTGATTTCCACAGAGGTTGTACTAGTTTATGCTCTGATCCTTCACAGCAACAAAGATCTGAGTTTCACATGTTCTCACTCATAAGTGGACCTTGAACATCTACCGTAATACTATAAGAAAAGGATCGACAGTGGTGGGAATCTATGGGGGAGGTACAGAGGGGGTAAAGGTGGTGGAATTAATGGTAGTCAATATCTGTCTGGGGACGGGAGGGACATTCCTTCTCAACAAGGGTACCTGAACGATGCATATTTGTATACCTAACCCTTAACTGTACCCCACAATTTTAAAATAAAAAATATGTTTAAAAAATAAGAATAAAATAAAAATTAACTTACAACAAAAACAACAACAACAACAACAAAAATAAGTTCTAGTGTCCAAAAGCACAGTAGTGTCATTATAATTAACAATAGTGTATGGTGTATTTCCAAATAGCCAGAAGAGAAGATTTAGAATGTTCTCAACATAAATGATAAATGCTTGATACTTCAATTATCCTGAATTAGTTGTTACACATTACATGCATGTATCAAAATATTGCATGCACCCAATAAATATGTATAATTATTATACAGCACTAAAAAAAAGAAGTAAATTGCTAAGATTAGTATAGTAGAATTAGAGAAGAAACTTGTTTCTAGTATTTGTTGAGCTATGAAATTAACCTAGAACTTCTTACCTCTCAATTTTCTTTTTTGTAAGAATCACATTTGTAGCTGGGCTTGGTGGCTCAGCCTGTAATCCCGCGCCTTTGGGAGGCTGAGGTGAGTGGATTGCCTGAGCCCGCGGGTTCGAGACCTGCCTGGG
>NW_007249864.1:240719-297518 GCF_000164805.1 Carlito syrichta
TCAGTACTTGAGAATAGGATTAATATAGAAAATAGTGTAATTGTTAGAATAATATAGATAAGGAGGTTAAGGATTATTATAGCAGAGTTATATTTTAGAATTGCGATTATCCATCCTATGTGGGCAATAGAGGAGTAAGCTAGGATTTTTCGTAGTTGTGTCTGATTCAGTCCCCCTCAGCCACCTAATGCAATGGAGGTTAAGGCAATTAAGGTTATTAGTGTTAGATCTAGGGTTATGTTAATTTGATATAGAATTGAAATAGGGGCTAGTTTTTGTCATGTGAGGAGTAATATTCCGGATGTTAGTGACACTCCTTGTGCGACTTCGGGTACTCAGAAGTGAAAGGGTGAGAGGCCTAGTTTTATCATTAAGGCAATTAAGATTATTATTGAGGATGCTTGATTGAATTTGTTTATAGCAGTTCACTGCCCGGAATAACTTGAGTCTGTAATTACGGCTATTATTAGAAGTATGGAGGCTGTGGCTTGAATTAGAAAGTATTTGGTAGCTGCTTCGGTTGAGCGGGGGTTGGCTTTTTCAATTAGGATCGGCGTGATGGCTAATATACTTATTTCTAGTCCGATTCAAATTAGTAATCAGTGTGAACTGAATATTGTGATTATAGTGCCTGAAAATAGGGTAAGGAAAATAGAGGATAAGGTTAGGGGTTTAAATTAGTACGGGAAGGATATAAACCAACATTTTCGGGGTATGGGCCCGATAGCTTATTTAGCTGACCTTACTGTAGAATATTGTGTAATTAAGGTAGCACGAAGAATTTTGAGTTCTTAAGTATAGGTTCGATTCCTATGATTCTAGAAATAAGAGGATTTAAACCTCTATTATTTACTCTATCAAAGTAATTCTTCAGTCAGACATATTTCTTATCTTATAGGTGGGGTGGGATGCTGCATATTAGGATGGGTATTGAGATGTATCATATACAAAAAGCCAGGGTGAGTGGAAGGAAATTTTTTCATAGAAGATGGGGCAGGGGTCATCTCATCTTTACAATAAATCAAAAAATTAGCCGGGCGTGGTAGTGTGCGCCTGTAATTCTGGCTACTCAGAAGGCCGAGGCAGAAAGATCGCCGGAGCCCAGCAGGTTGAGGCTGCGGTGGCCGGGAGCGGCCACTGCACTCCAGTCTGGGCGACAGAGTGAGACCCCAACTCAAAAAAAAAAAAAAAAAAAATCACATTTGTTCTGTTCTGATTAAGCCATTTTTATCTTGGACTTCTTTAATACACAACTGAATTTAATTGCTACCTAAGCAATGCATGTATATATGTGTACTTGCATATATATATATACAGATAGGTTATTACAGAATTATTGCATAGAATTGTAAAATTACTGCCTAAAATTGATACATACCAATAAACATTTTCCAATGTAAGGATTTACTGCATCTATCATCTATCTATATCTATCTATCTATCTATCTATCATCTACCTATTATCAATCTATCATCTATTTGTCTATATCTATCTGTTTCTCATCAATCATTTGTCTATCTATCATCATCATCATTTCTGCATCTACATCTGTATCTTACTATAAGAGCTTTGCTTTTATGTTAAAGAAAACTAGGTAACAATTCTCAGACTATGCTTCTTAATGCTAACTCAAGCAAATATGCTTAGGTAAAGAGCTAGCATGATAAAAACACAAACTTGGGGATTAAAAGACAAAAAAATAAAACAAAACATAAGTTTGTGTCTTGACACCAGGTAGTCTGAAACCCTAGTATTTCTGGTAAATATCAAATGACACGAAGTGAATCAAATGATCAAAGAACTAGCAGTATATATTTTTATAAAACTAATTATTGTTTTGTTTGGGTCAAAAGTTCAAACTCTTTAGTAACTAACTTAGAGAACTATCCAATTAAGTTAATAAAGATTAGTTTTAGTTGGAAAGCTATTGGTTGTGCATACATGGAGTCCCTAAAATTAGAACCTTGATTAGACTTATAGTATGATATTAGGGCAAAATAATTGAAAATCTGGTGTCTTTTTTCTGTAATTACACAATGTTCCAAAACATAAACCATTGCATATGTGTAGACATGTATGCAATTAGATAAAATAGATTAGTATAAAAATTGTTTGTTACCTAGGAACTTTAAGACTATTTCTAATGAAGATGCTGGTATTACATGTTAGTGATAAAATATGTTCACCTAAAGCTTTCTCCAATTGGCTAGTTATAGGCATTGAGTAGCCATCAGATTTTACAGTGGTGGTTTTCCCAGAGGCTAGTGGTCCACACAGTCAACAAGCACAAGTGATTCTCTTATCTTGTCTGCTTCTGTCAGCTCTCTGAGGCTTTCTTTATATTTTGTGTTGGTCTAACTTTGTTATTGATTTGGGACAGCACCACGGGATTGATCTCATCTTCCCAGAATGACCTACAGGAAAGGTCAGGCAACATAGTCTGGCAGCAACTGACAAAAATTATTTTTATGTCATCAGTACATGCAAGGGCAAACCTTGGACAAAATTCTGAAATAAGTAACATTGGCCACCTGCATCCATCCATATCTTTTCTTCTACCCTTCCCTTTTACTAACCCCTTCTCTCCTTTTCCTTTTCAACTTGTTAAAAAAATATTGTCAGGAAATAATAGAATAAAAAATCTTATTGGCAAATGGAAAATAATTCCTGGTCATATCAGCACTTACGACTTTTGGCTGATGTTATATCTCTAGACCAACCTCAAAAAGGCCATGATGATAAATTTCAGATTCCACTTCGAGCTCTGTCCTTGATTAAATAGATAACTTTAGAGTTGTTGGCTTGTTCCTGTAGGCATCAATTTCTCAGTTGAGAAATAAGTTCACCTCAGGCAACGCCCTTGGGTTCTCTCCCACTGTGGGAGCTTTTCTGTCCTTTCAATAAATCCTGCTTTCAAAAAAAAAAGAAAGAAAGAAAGAAAAAGAAGTTTATCTCTATCAGAGGTGTTAAAATGGGCCCTTGGATTCTCTGTATTAACTCAGGAAACCATATTTTAAAATCAGGAACTATCCATTATATATACCAGACCAGAGTACTGTCTCAAAACTGATTCTGGAACTCTGCACCACTTTAAAATGCTACCATATTGAAAGTCTTATTTTAGTGCACGATATCACAGTTTCTCAGACTAAATTTCAGGACAAATTAAGATTCCCGGGACCTCCAGATTAAATAGGTATCTTTAGAGATGTTGGCTTGTTCTTGTTAGTCATTTAGCTGATTAGTCATTTAGCAAATTAAACACAATGGGGGAGTTTATACATAAAACAATGAAATAATGTTGTTTTTGCTTGTTTTGTTCTGTCTTTGTTTCGTTTTGTTTTTCCGTTCAAAAGGACCACAGACTTCAACTTTTTAAGGTAAGCCATTTGAACATATAGGTTTACTCTGCCAATATATATGCAAGAGGGGGACCTCCCCATACAAGGTACTATTTTTTGGAGGGCAAGCCTCTTTGTAGTCCAGGCTTCCCCCACTAGGTGCATGTTCTGTGAACCCACTGCCACCAGTATACCAGCTAGTGTTGCTGTGAGAGACTGCATTTGGCTTCAGTGGTTTTTTTTTTCTGGAGATTCTTTCTATGTGTTCATCCATTTAATGATAGATGATTTATGAGAGTACCTGCCCACACCATGCTAAGTGCTTACCAGTTTTTGACCAAAAACCCCACAGAATTTATTAGTAAAAATTGTGTATTGATTCTGACATGTTTAGACTTAAGTCACCTTCAAAGTACTTGATGTACTTCAAAGTACTCTCCATTTAATACAATCCCGCCTTATATATCAACACTATTGTAACAGATTAATATTTTAAACTTTTAATACATCACATGGGTCTAGTGAAAAAAGAGAGTAATATGTATTTACGATTTTTCAAATTGGAGAGATAATTTGAGTGGCGATCCCTAAAGGATTTAAGAATCGACCTCCCATATGACTCAGCAGTCCCCCTTCTGGTAATATACCTGGAGGAACTTAAATCATTCTACAGAAAAGATACCTGTGCACGCATGTTAATTTCAGTACTATTCACAATAGCAAAAACAGAACCAACCGTACTGCCCATCGAAAGTAGACTGGATTTAAAAAAAGGGGTACATATACACAATGGAATATTACGCAGTCATAAAGAAGGACAAAAGTATGGACTATCCAGCAATTTGTATGAATTTAGAGTCTATCATACTCAGTGATCTATCATAGAAACAAAGAATTGAGTAGCACATGTTTCCACTCATAAGAGGACCCTGAACAATTATCATAATACTCTAAGAAAGGTATTGGCAGTAGTGGGAAAATGCGAAGGGTAAGAGGGGTGGGGTGAGGGTGGCACACTTCATTAATAAGAGTAACTGATCTCAAACCAGGTGACATGGGGACCAAAGTGAGGCCCACTCTTTACCTGTACAGTTGCCATATGAATACCTAACCCTGAATTGTTCTCCACATCTTTAAAATAAAAAAGGCGTGGTAGCTCAACCTGCAATCCAAGCACTTTGGGAGGTCCAGATGAGTGGATTGCCTGAGTTCACGGGTTCGAGACCAGCCTGGGCAACTTGACGAAAACTCATCCCTAATACATCAAAAATTAGCCGGGTGTGGTAGCACATACCTGTGGTTCCAGCTACTTGAAAGCCTGAGGCAGAAGGATCTTTGCAACCCAGCAGGGGTGGCAGTGAGTGTGTCACTACACTCCAGCCTGGGCGACGGAGTGAGACTCCAACTAAAAAATAAATAAATAGATAAATAAATAAACAAACAAAGAAATAAAATACAAAGTAAGAAATGTCATCATTGACATGAGACTCTGTGTAAAAGTTTGATATTAGAAAGCTAGTCCATTTTCCTCTGAGGGAAAAAAGAGAGTAATATGTATTTAAGATTTTTCAAATTAGAGAGATAATTTGAGTGGCGATCCCTAAAGGATTTAAGAATCGACCTCCCATATGACTCAGCAGTCCCCCTTCTGGGAATATACCTGGAGGAACTTAAATCATTCTACAGAAAAGATACCTGTGCACGCATGTTAATTTCAGTACTATTCACAATAGCAAAAACAGAACCAACCGTACTGCCCATCGAAAGTAGACTGGATTTAAAAAAAGGGGTACATATACACAATGGAATATTACGCAGTCATAAAGAAGGACAAAAGTATGGACTATCCAGCAATTTGTATGAATTTAGAGTCTATCATACTCAGTGATCTATCATAGAAACAAAGAATTGAGTAGCACATGTTTCCACTCATAAGAGGACCCTGAACAATTATCATAATACTCTAAGAAAGGTATTGGCAGTAGTGGGAAAATGCGAAGGGTAAGAGGGGTGGGGTGAGGGTGGCACACTTCATTAATAAGAGTAACTGATCTCAAACCAGGTGACATGGGGACCAAAGTGAGGCCCACTCTTTACCTGTACAGTTGCCATATGAATACCTAACCCTGAATTGTTCTCCACATCTTTAAAATAAAAAAGGCGTGGTAGCTCAACCTGCAATCCAAGCACTTTGGGAGGTCCAGATGAGTGGATTGCCTGAGTTCACGGGTTCGAGACCAGCCTGGGCAACTTGACGAAAACTCATCCCTAATACATCAAAAATTAGCCGGGTGTGGTAGCACATACCTGTGGTTCCAGCTACTTGAAAGCCTGAGGCAGAAGGATCTTTGCAACCCAGCAGGGGTGGCAGTGAGTGTGTCACTACACTCCAGCCTGGGCGACGGAGTGAGACTCCAACTAAAAAATAAATAAATAGATAAATAAATAAACAAACAAAGAAATAAAATACAAAGTAAGAAATGTCATCATTGACATGAGACTCTGTGTAAAAGTTTGATATTAGAAAGCTAGTCCATTTTCCTCTGAGGGAAAAAAGAGAGTAATATGTATTTAAGATTTTTCAAATTAGAGAGATAATTTGAGTGGCGATCCCTAAAGGATTTAAGAATCGACCTCCCATATGACTCAGCAATCCCCCTTCTGGGAATAAACCTGGAGGAACTTAAATCATTCTACAAAAAAGATACCTGTGCACGCATGTTTATTTCAGTACTGCTCACCACTGCATCTTGATATCTCATGGGCAAAGTACAGTAAACTGTCTCCAGTGTGGTTGCGAAACATGAATGTAAAACAAAAGTGCTTTATAAGCATTACTTAATTTGAATTTTTATAGCGGTTTTGACAATATTGGCATTATTTCTTGGTAACAGACCTTTATTTTTCACCACATCAGATTATAATCTGAGTTTAGAGGAATTTTACTCTAAAAATTTCTTTAAAGTACCACATAAAATTTAACATACTTTTTAAAAAATTTTAAAGATGTGGGACACAATTCAGGGTTAGGCATACAAATGGTCATTGTACAGGTAAAGTTTGGGCCTCAATTTTGTCCCCACTTCATCTGGTTTGAAATTAGGTACCCTTATTGATGAAGTGTGTGCTCTGCTCCCTTCCCTGGCAGTTTCCCACTACTGACAATCCCTTTCTTATAGTATATTGACAATTGTTCAGGGCCCGCTTATAACATATAATTTTATTACACTACTTTATTCAATGCTCTAAAGTAAAATTGAAAAAAATTTCAAGGTGAATTCTATTCGAATATATTTCAGGAACATAAGAAGTCAAAAGGTGATTTTCATTCTCTGTTTTCTGTTTTTCTTTCCTTTATTATATATACATATCTTGATATGTACAATATATTTATAGATAGATATCTTTACGAGAAAGGTGATAAAAAGCTCTTACAGCGCAAAAGCTGAGTCCTCACCCTCACTTTAGTAGCGTTAATTAGGTGACCCCACCAGTGAGTCCAACTCAAGACTGTGATAGTGTATGTACATCCACATAGTGGATGATAAAAACTTTGAATCAATAGTTCCACAGATAACAGAATTTTTTCCAGCACCCTGAAAATTGATTGTCATATTCCATTTCTTCGACTAGAGGTAAGATAAAATTACTTTGCCCACCTTGTAGCCTATGATGTAGAAACTAATAGGGCATGTTGTAAATTTTTTCTAGTTAAAAAAAACTTCATGTGTTTTCTGCCTTCAATTTAAAAGTAATTACCATTGTAAAGTAAACTGCCACCTGTCTGTCGCCAAAATTCATTTTCTACCAAACCCTTACTAACCATAAATCAATATTACTTGTTTTTTGTGTTTTTATGCATAATTGTAATAAATTTCCATTAACCGAGGTAAACTGCACATGACTTTTTCTGAAATCGTATACCTTTAGTAATTCATGATGATATTGCTTGTAAATACAAAGAGAATCACTAGAAATAGCTATTAGCATCAATAAGTAATGTGAGAAGCCATTTTTAAAAAAAATCAGTTATCTTTAGACTGATTTTTAAAAAATCAGTTATCTTTAGACATTATTTTTCACTTATCAAATCAACACACTAATTGTGAAGGCTGTGAGTACTCTCAATAATTAGGACAATTAGACAAGTTCTAGCTCAACTGTGTATATATTTATTATTGGATCTGGGAATTTAAATATGTGTTTTACTTTCCACATATGTAAAACAACATATGCAGGATTTTATTTATTGTGATATTTGCAATTGCAGGATTCATATGAGATTGACAAGAAATAGTTAATGGTGCATCCGTTTGTGGAGTATTTTGTAGTCATAGATGATAAACAAAACTGTGTGTACAAATAAGTTGATTTTTATGATTATGATTAGATATAAAGGCAAGGAACCAAATAATGTGTAGTCATTAATTTTTGAGAATACAGGAGTGAGCCGGGCTCGGTGGCTCAACCTGTAATCCCAGTGCTTTGGGAGGCTGAGGTGAACAGAGTGCCTGAGCTCGCAGGTTCCAGACCCACCTGGGCAACTTGGCGAGCCCTCATCTCTACAATAAATCAAAAAAATTAGCCAGGCGTGGTAGCGCACGCCTGTAGTTCCAGCTACTTGGAAGGCTGAGGTGGAAGGATCACCAGACCCCAGCAGGTCGAGGCTGCAGTGGCCGGGAGCAGCCACTGCACTCCAGTCTGACTGACAGAGTGAGACTTGAGCTCAAAAAAAAAAAAAGAATACAGGAATGGCACCATAAGTGGTTATATATGAAAGTAAGACTTCTATAATAGATTGTTTTATCAATTTGAATTTCATACATGTACATATTTTATGCAACCCCAAAATAAGGTTAATTCAACAACGTTGGCAAAAATCAAGGTTGGTATAAGATTGAATATTCATAGAAACATATAAACTGACCTTTATGATAAATTGATAATCAAGCCATACCATAAAATAATTTAAGTGATTTTTAACTTTGACTTTGTATCTCTAGTTGGGATAGAGTTAAGGACAAAAATAACTATACAAAAATCAGAGTAACTTTTGGCAAAAACATTTGTATAATAATTATAAAACTGCTGTGTATATATTATACAATTGAACACATAAATGGCTATTTTAATATGGGCCCAACCTCTTCATTGTAAGAGAATGAAGAGGCTCACCTCATCCTCCCAAAGCACTGGGATTACAGGTTGAGCCACCGAGCCCGGCTCATTCCTGTATTCTCAAAAATTAATGACTACACATTATTTGGTTCCTTGCCTTTATATCTAATCATAATCATAAAATCAACTTATTTGTACACACAGTTTTTGTTTATCATCTATGACTACAAAATGATTGTAGAAGAGAGACATAAATACAGAATAACAAAATGTGAGAAAATATGCTGCAATAGAGGATTTGTATGGGAGGTACCAGAATGAACACATGACTTTTATTTTGTAACTCTGATTACTAAAAAGACCTAGTGATAATGATAACCCAAAAGCAATAGGCACACTGAAAATGTCTAGACCTCAGTTTCTAAATTGCATTTCTAGTTTTAAAAAAAGCAAAAAACTAAAACAAAACAACAACAAAATTTGGTTCTTTTTAAAGAATTGACTGATACCAGAGCTGAAGAAAGGAAAGAATAAAATCACTCTGGTATATC
Source organism: Carlito syrichta (assembly GCF_000164805.1). Classification (NCBI taxonomy): domain Eukaryota; kingdom Metazoa; phylum Chordata; class Mammalia; order Primates; family Tarsiidae; genus Carlito; species Carlito syrichta. The sequence continues at coordinate 249,731 of NW_007249864.1, forward strand.
TGTTGTTACAACAAACAAGCACCTGTCCGGGAACAAATGGCATTAGCTCAAAGAAACAAGATTACTTTCAGGGACTCCATGGGATACATTTTGAGCATCAGAAAGAATGAAATTGATAATAAATTATCATATATCAAAAATAGTAGCAAAGTAATTAAAATTTCAAGTGAGTTGTGAAACTATAAAAGGGATGAAAATGAAAGAAAAAGGTCTTTTCTTTAGAGTCTAGTTATTAGATGTAAAAATATTTTATTTTTAAAAATTATTATTTTGTAATCAGCAATGTAATAATTGATGCAGAAAATAACCAACAGGTTCAAAATGTGCCAAATAATTTGTGAAAAACTGTTCAGCAATAGAATTTCTCAAGGGTCTCTAACAATCACCCCACAGATAAAATATAAAATGTTAATCACCAAAAAAATTGCTATAGAGAAGTTTAGTGACACCAAATTAATCAATTAAATCAAATTAATCAGTTGACCAACCTTAATATCCACCAATAATGAATCAAGCTGTGATTATCTGCTTTCTGGTATGCAGTGGAATGAATACAGCGTAAGCAATGTAGTATTCTTGTCAACATGATTAAGCTAAACCTAATTATAAAAATTCAATAATAAAATTCCAGATTGTGAAAAATTTTATAACACAATGGCCTTGTGTTTTTATTTTTATTTTTTAAAAATTTTTAAATTTTATTTTAAAGATGTGGGGTACACTTTAGAATTAGGTACGTAAGTAGCCTGCATGCAAGTGAAGTTGGAGCCTCCCAGCTTCTCCTGGTTTAGAATCAGGTACCCTTAGTGATGTTCTGTGTCCCTCCCCTTCAGCAGTGTCCCATTACTGCCGATTCCTCTCTTATAGTATGGCGACAAATGTTTGGGACTCACTAATGAATGAGGATATGGGGCATTCAGTTCTTTGTTTCTGTGATAGATCACTGAGTATGATAGACTCTAAATCCATCCAAGTTGCTGTGAAGTCCATAGTTTTGTCCTTCTTTATGACTGCATAATGCTCTGTGTATACATACCACATTTTCTTTATCCAGTTTACTGTAGGTGGGCCGCAGGGCTGGTTCCATGTTGTTGCCGTTGTGAATGGCGCTGCAATAAACATACGTGGGCAGGTATCTTTTTGTAGAATGATTTTGAGTTCTTCTGAATATATTTCCAGAAAGGGAATTGCTGGGTCATATGGAAGGTCAATTTCTAGATCTTTTTAAAATCGTCATACTACTTTCTATAGGTTGAACTAGTTTACACTTCCACCTACAGTGTAGAAGCATTCCTTTTTCTCCAATCTTTATCAACATCAGTTATTTTTTTATTTATTAATGATGGCCATTCTTACTGAAATTAGGCAGTATCTCAATGTGGTTTTGATTTTCATTTATTTGATGATTAGTGAGGTTGAGCATTTTTTTATGTGTCTATTGGCTGCTCACATATTTTCTATTGAGAAGCATTCATTCATGTTTTTTGCTCATTTTTTAATAGGGCTATGTATTTTTTCTCTTTTGGCTCATCTGAGTTCTTTATACATTCTGGTTGTTAGGCCTTTGTAAGACATACAGTTAGCAAATATTTGTTCCTTTACTGTGTGTTGTCTCCCCTCTCTCTTGATGGTTTCATTTACTCTGCAGAAGCTTTTCAGTTTGATCAGTTTGATAAGGTCCCACTTATCTGATATGTTATGGAATTTCAGGGTTATGATCAATAATTGGTTGCCTATTTCAATATGCAGAAGCATATCTCCTGCATTTTTAAAATAGTCTTATAGTTTGAGATTTTACATTTAGGTCTTTGATACATTTAGGGTTGATTTTTGTGTATGGTGATAGCTAGGGATCTTGTTTTATTATGTATTCATTCAACCAGTTTTCCCAGCACCATTTGCTGAATAGGTTCTTCTCTCTCCAATGTTTGTTGTTGATGGCTTTGTTAAAGATGAGTTGGTTGAGAAATTGAGGTTTTGTTTCTGGCATTTCTATCCAATTTCATTGGTCTATATGCCTGTTCTTGGACCAATACCAGGCTGTTTTGCTCATTGCCAACATATTGCTTAATGGACAGAAGTTGAAAGCATTTCCTGACAATGGGAATAAGACAGGGTGTCCACTTTCACTCCTCATGTTCAACATAGTATTGGAAGTCCTTGCTAGAGCAATGTCAAGAGAAGGAAATCAGGGGAATCCAAATAGGAAAAGAGGAAGATAAGTTATCCCTCTTTGCATATGATATGATCCTATACCTTGAAAATTCAAGGGAATTTGGCAAAAATCTCTTTACACTCCTAAATGACTGTGGCAAAGTGTCAGAGTACAGAATCAACATGTAAGAGACAGCTGCATCTTTACACACCAACACCAAACAGGCAGAAAAACAAATAAAAATCAAAATTTCATTAATAATAACCACACAAAAAAATGAAATACCTTGGCATTTTTCTAACCAGAAAAGTGAAAGACCTTTACAACAAAAACTGCAAGATGCTACTCAAAGAAAGCAAAGAAAACACAAGCAAATGGAGAAATAGTTCATACTCATTGATTAGAAGAATCAGTGTTGTTAAGATGTCCATCCTTCTCAAGGCAATCTACAGATTCAGTGTGATACCTATCAAATTACCAATATCATGCTTCTTACACCTGGAAACGACAATACATAAATTCATATGGAACTAAAAAAGAGTATGAATAGTCAAAAAAAATCCTCAGCAAAAGAAACAAAGTGGAAGGTATCACACTTCCAGACCTTAAACTTTATTATAAGGCTAAAATAATCAAAATGGCCTGTGTTCTTTTAATAATAAAAAAAACTATTTGAGAATAAAAAGAGATTAAAGGATTCTAAACAAACATAGCAATTAAGTCTTTTATATTATTTTATATTACATTATTGGATTTTGGCTATTTTTTAAAGCTTGTTTTTTGGACTTTTGAAAAATATTAATATGGTCACTAAATTAGAAAAATGATTAAAACACTGATAAATATCCTAGTATTTGATGATATAAAGTCACTTATGAGTATAACCTTATATTTGGTGATATATTCTGAAATATATTAAATATTTTAAAAGTTGTTAATTAGAACATTTAATCATAAAATGATTTGCATGGCAAATAAAAATAAAATGTATCATGATATAAATCAACAAAAATTATAAAAGCAACATGAAGAAAACTTACAAAATTTCTAGTGGAAGAATAAAGGAGACTTCTTTATTATGTAAATATGTAGGCCATGAAGCTTACAGTTTAAGGTTATTAAAATGTAATATTATGTACCTATCTAAGTTAGTCTATGTTAAAACATACCTTTTACAACTCTACTGGTATTGTTGTTTTGTATACATGTGGCTGCACACAAACACAAACAAAAAAAATTATTTGAGTAATAGATTAAAAATATTACAATAAATTTATTTAGTTATAATAATTCTCTAGGTGAAAGAAAAAATTGTAATAGCTTAAATAAATAAATATAATTTATTTACAGTCAATGGATATTTAAGATTCAAGTAGTCACAGAGTGGTAAAAGAGCAAAGGCTAGAAACAGGGGTCTCTGGGCAACTCAAAGCCAGGAACTCATGATTATTTTTTCCCTGAAGATTAAAATAAAGATAACTCAGATCTTCAAGCATGATGATGTTTTTGAATTTTGGCATCTTTCCTCTTGTCCTGGAAATCAACAAAAGAAACGAAGATACATTTTTAAAACAAACCAAAATTGAAAATGGAGACAGAAATAATTCACGGACCAAAATTAGGTAAGGATTACCAAATCCCTTGAGATTGGCTAAAAGCCCCAAATAGGAAGTAACAAAAAAAAAAGTGTAGAGTAGTGAGAGAATAGCACCAATTTTCTAGAAAATATTAACATGTTTTCATTTCCTTAAGGAAAAGAGATTACACTAAAACAAAATCTATATCTAATATATATAATATATGCAATGGCAGTTTCAGGAATTGGTGCAACATTTACAAGAAATTGAAAAATCAGGAGAATTAGAACTATACATATGGTTCTACTGTTGAATAATATTTGCAATTCTCCATTATCTCCATGTCAGCAAAGGAAAAAGACTTTGTGAAGTGCATTCTAGGAATACCCTGGATAAAAAACTAATTGCTCCTATGTCAGAACGCTACAAAACAATCATGGGAGAACACAGGAAAATATGTCAAGGCAATGAAATATGAGTTGACACAATTAAATAAAGAAGTAAATATGTCTTTTTTTTTCAGTCTTTCATTTTTTCTTACTTTAGATAAAGTTTTGGTGATTTTATCTTTTCAAACAACCAACTCTTTTAAAATTAATTAATTAATTAATTTTTATTATACAGATGTGGGGTACAATATTCAGGGTTAGGTATACAAACATTGTTTATGCAGATATCTTGTTGATGATGTATGCCCCTCCCTCCCCTGACAGCTTCACACTACTGCCAATCCCTTTCTTATAGTATTATAATTGTTCAAGTTCCACTTGTGAGTGAGAACATATGGTACTCTGTTCTTCAAACAATCAACTCTTAGTTTTATTGATCTTTTCTATTATTTTTCTAGTTTCGATTTTGTTTATTTCTACTCAGATCTTTATTTGTTCTTCTACTAACTTTGGTGGGGTTTATTCTTTTTATGAAAAACAGAATAGAAGTTCTTTTAAATATTAAAAAAAACCTGCCATATGATGCAGCAATTCTATTTTTTGTGCATATCCAGAGGAATCAAAATCAGTATGTCCAAGACTTTATCTGTACACTTATGTTCTTTGCAACATTATCCAGAATAACCAAGATATGGAATCAATCTAAGTGTCCATCAATTACTAGATGGATTAAAAACATGGCATATAATATACACAATAAATACTACTTAGTTTTGAAAAAGAATGAAATTCTGTCATTTGTGAAGTGTGGATGAACTTGAAGGGCGTTTATGCTAGGGAAGTAAGCTAGGCACAGAAAGACAAACAGCATAATCTCACATGCATGTGCTATCTAAAAAAGTCAAAATCATAAATGAAAAGTAAAATGGTGGCTACCAGAGACTGGAGGACAAGGAAGAACTGAGACGTTGGTGAAAGAACACAAAATTTCACTTAGAAAGAATGAATAAGTTTAAGAGATCTACTATACATCATGGTGTCTACTGTTAATAATATATTGTTTGCTTGAAAATTACTGAGAGCAGATTTAAGTGTTTTTGTCACAAAATAATAAGTATGTTAGGTATATGCATGTTAAGTATCTCAATTTAATCATTCCATAATGTATACATATATCAAAACATCACTTTATAATTTGTCTTAGTCTATTTTGTAGTTGCTATAACAGAATATCTTAGACTGGGAAATTTATAAAGGAAAGAGATTCATTTGGTTAATGATTCTGGTGGCTGGAAAGTCCAGGATGGATGGCTGGGCTCATGGCCTCAGTCTGTTTCGGCACAAAGAAGAATGCAGAAGAGGAGAGGGGATGTGCAAAGAGATCACATGGTGTGACACGATGCAACAGAGTAAAACTGAGGATGCCAGGCTGTTTCTAACAGACTATATTCTAAGGAGTCAATCCATTCCTGCAAGAACTAATCTATTTTCACCAGTCTCATCATTCACCACCTTGACAATGGCATCAAGCCATCTCTAACAGTGGAGCCCTCAGGAATGAATACCTCCCATTAGGCCCCACCTTCTAAACTTGAGAATTGAGTTTTGGTTGGGACAAAGATACCATATGCAAACCATGGCAATACCCCATAAGTACATAAAACTGTTACTTGTCAATTAGAAAATATATATATTTTTAAAACTTATGGGAGTATAAAGTAGAATGGTGGTTACCAGGGAGTGATGGTTAAGGGCATGAAGAAATATTGGTCAAAGAATACAAAGTTTCAGTTAGATAAGAAGAAGAAGTTTCAGAGAGTTATTACATAGCAAAATGACTATAGTTAATAATAATATTGTATATGCAGTTGACCCTTGAACAACACAGGTTTGAACTGTGTGGATCCACTTACACAAAAGTTGTATTTCCCCTCTGCCACACCTGAGACAAGACCAACCTCTCCTCCTCTTCTTCTGTCTTTTCAGCCTACTCAACATGAATACAAAGATAGACTTTTTGGGGGATTCCAAGATTGCAACAGAGGCGGTCAGAGTGCATGAGTCTTCACATAAATGAGCAGCTGTAGAAACAAGTATTCAGCCTAGGGTGTTGCCAAATGGGTGTGTGAATGTCTTATTGAGTGGAGACGTGGGAAAGGGAGGCCTGAGCTTTCCTACTTAGGCGACAGTCCTGTGCAGCTGCTTGGGCCCCAGTGTGCTCTATGACTCAATGGTAGGCACCATCTCTGCAGCACTACTTAGGGAAAAAAAGAGAATAAAATGATGAAGATTAACTGCAGTCAGTGCCATCTGCCACTGTTGCCTTCAGTCCCAGATTGGACACTGGCAATGGGAACTGAAGGAAAATGTAGCAAAGGAACCTATCTAGAGTCCCAGTTGAAGAGACCCAGATGCCCCATCCCCCAACATTCGAAGTCTGCAGCTGCAGTTGAAGAATCCAACTCCAAATCACAGCGGGTGAGTGGCAATGAGTTTTAAGGTGACCCAGCACACTGTTCCCAGTGATTGCAAGATGTGTGATTCAGCTGGGCAACGTTCTCATCAACATGAATGCAGAGAGCTGAACATAAGCAGATCAGCTGGTGGCAGTTCGCAGTCCCCCGCCCCCCAACCACATGAGATGAACAGATGGACAGATTTGAAGCATTTGTGGTCTGAGGCAGCAACCTAAGAATCCAGACCCAACTCACAGAGGGTGAGTGGTGGTACATTTTAAAATGACCCTGTATCCTTTTCCAAGTGATTTGTGAGAGGTGTAATTCAGGCAGTCAACGTTCTGATCAGCACACAAGGAGAGGGCTAAACATAGGTGGATAAGCTGGGGGCACTTTGCAGCCTCCCCCCAACTGCACAGGGTGAATAGGAGGAAAGATTTAGAAGTCAGAAACTCCTCCCTTCTGAAACCTCTCCACTCTGCCATGAGCTAAAGAAGCAGTGCTTGAATCACGCTTTACAATACGCTTGACGTCTTTGAAACTTCAACAAGAGGGTGGTCATGAATTATAAAAATAATTTTTAAAAAATATAACTTGTTGGGAGTTATCATTTCATTCTGTTATACCCCTTTTCCTTCTTCTTTCTTTCCAATAAGTGTATAAACAAGTGTGAAAATCTCCTCATATTATTAGATTTTAGTTTCTTTGGGGTTTTCGTTTGTTTTTCTTTCTTTTTTGTCTGTTTCCTTTTATTTCTCTCTCTCACTCTTTTTCCCCTGTCTTGTTGCTTGTCTATCTGTTTGTCAGTTTGTATCTTTTTTCTTCTCTCCTTCATTCTCCCATTGTCATCCCCTTCACATTCTCTCTTTCTTAACTCTTTTCTCTTTCCTCAAGTTGTTTTGTACCCAGAAAAGATGCATACGTTCCACTGTATGGATATATTGTAAGGTGATGGGATGTGGACGCTTAGGGGACCCCACACCAATCAGCAAACATTGTGATCTATTTACAGCTATTGAATCTTAGCACCACCTAACACCCCTCATTCAAATCTCAAATCTTCAAGGAGTAACTTAGCACCCTATCTCCAAACTTTCTCAAAAATGAACTAGTCCAGAAGCTTTACCTAGGGAATAACGGGGGTTGAGCAAAAACAAGTGAAAACTACCCCCCTTCTCACTGAGCAACAAAAATAAAGAGAAAAGAAAAACCCATCACAAATTAAGAAAAATCAAGGAAGAAACACAGGCACCACACAAAGTCCAAAGAGGATAGTTTACAAGTATAGACTTCAGAACTCAAACAATGAAGAGCTCCCAGATTGACTGGTCTCAGACCACAAATACAGAGATCAAGGAATGGTAGAAAAAAAATGAATAAGAACTAAGAAAAACAATACAAAAGGTGAAAGAAATAATGACTGAGACGCAAGCTATAAAGGATACAGTAAATGAAATAAGTAATATGCTGACAAGCACAGAAAGCAGAATTAATCAGGCAGAGGAAAGAATCTCTGAACTTGAAGACCAAAATCTGAAACTAACCCAATCTGTTAAAAACATAGAAAGGAAGCTTAAAAAGACAGAAGAAACCCTTCAGGAGATGTGTGACAATATTAAGAGAGTAATACTAAGACTAATAGCTATATATGAAGCAGAAAAGGAGAATTAGAGCAGTCTGGAACATTCCAGGAGGTCATTCAAGTAAGCTCCCTTCATCTTATCAGAGATGCAGCAATCTCAGCACAAGAGATGCAGAGAACCCCTGCAAAGCAGCAAATGAGAAGACCAACTCCAAGACTCATAGTAATTCACTTACACAAAGTAGGTATCAGAGAAAAAAATTTAAAGGCAGTGAAAAAGAAACATTATACTACCTACTGGGGAAGACCAATCAGAATAGTAGCAGACTTATCTACAGAAACTCTACGGGCTAGAAGAGACTGGAGTGCAGTCTTCAAAGTACTCAAAGATAAATAATTTCAACCAAGAATACCCTAACTATCTAAGCTATATCAATGATGAAGAATTGAAATTCTTCCCAGACATTCAGTCCCAGCTCTATAGAAGACACTTTAGAAGGTATTAAGCACAGAAGAAAGAAAAAAAGAGCAACCATGTTCCTCCCAAGATTTCAAGAAAACAAATAACCAGAAAAGTATGCATCGTGACTGCAAGATTGAAAACACACATATATATCAACCCCCAAATCAAAAGAAAACCAGCAAACAAATAAGCAACAAACAACCACAAACTTTATAACAGCCTCATAACAGGAATCAACTCTCACATCTCAATAAGCAGCCTGAACATGAATGGATTAAATGCACCACTGAAAGGACATAGAATGGAAAACTGGACAAAAAAACCAAAAAACAAAAAAACCAAATGATGCAACAATAAACTGTCTTCAGGAGACACTTCTCACCAGAATGGACACTCACAGATTCAGAGTTAGAGAATGGAAAGCAAATTTTCAGATGAAGAGAACACAGAAGAAAGCAGGAGTCACAATCTTAATATCAGACAAAATAACATTTAAGATATCAAAAATTTAAGAAGATACAGAAGAACATTACATAATGATAGAAGATTCAATTCATGAACAAGAAATATTCATCCTAAACATATGTGTACCCAACACAGGAACACCAGTTTTTAAAAAGCAGCTGCTAGATAAACTTCAAAAAGATATTGACTCTAACACTTTTATAGCTTGGGACGTTAATACTCCACTATACCTAGACTAATCATTGAAGCAAAAAAATCAAAAAGGAGATCTGGAACCTCAACTTGATGTTTTACCAAATGGACTTAATAGGTACCTACAGAATACTGCCATGGATTATACATGCTACTCATCACCATGGATTATACATGCTACTCATCACCACATGGAACATACTCCAAGATCAATGGAGTATGGATTATACATGCTACTCATCACCACATGGAACATACATGCTACTCAACAACCATGGATTATACATGCTACTCATCACCACATGGAACATACTCCAATATCAATCACATCCTCTAACATAAATTAAGTATAAATAAATTTCATAAGATTGAAATATTGCAGCTTGGCTCGGTGGCTCAGCCTGTAATCCCGCGCCTTTGGGAGGCTGAGGTGAGTGGATTGCCTGAGCCTGCGGGTTCGAGACCCGCCTGGGCAGCGAGACCTCATCTCTACAATAAATCAAAAAATCAACCAGGCGTGGTAACGCATGCCTATAATTCTGGCTACTCGGAAGCCTGAGGCGGAAGGATCGCCAGAGCCCAGCAGGCGAGGCTGCAGTGGCCGGGAGCGGCCGCTGCACTCCAGTCTGGGTGACTGAGTGAGACTCCAACTCAAAAAAAAAAAAAAAAAAGATTGAAATATTGCCATGCACTTTCTCAGACCACAGTGGAATAGAAATAAGCATCAATATCAACAAGGTTCCCCCAAAACCCAAAACCCACAAAGATATGGATACTTAAATAGCATGATGCTACACAGCTCCTGAATCAACAGGTAAATCAAAGAAAAAATTCATAGATTCCTGGAAACAAACTAAAATGAAGAAGCATCTTACCAAAACCTCTGGGATGCCCTGAAAACAGTACTAAGAGGGGAATTCATATCTCTACAAACACATATGAAGAAAATGGAAAGATCACAAACAGGCTAACAAGTTACCTAAGAGAGCTGGAAAAATAGACCACCAAAACCCTAAATTCAGCAGTAAAATCTAGATCACCAAAGTAATAGCCCAAATATGAGAAATAGAAACAAAAAAAAATCATAGAAAAAAAATCAATGTAACGAAAAACTGGTTCTTTGATAGAATAAACAAGATGAGGAACTCCTAGCCAGACTTACTAAGAAAAAGAGAGAAAAAGCACAATTAATCACAATAAAAAATGCAAATGATCAAGTCACAACTGACCCTGAAGAAATACAAAACATTATCAGAGATTACTATGTACACTTGTACATAAGCAACCTTGAAAGCCTAAATGAAATGGCAAAGCTGAGACTTTAAATACATCAGTAACAACCCAGGAAATTGATTTCATCATAAGAAAACGACCCACAAAAATAAGCCCTGAACCAGAAATCTTTCCAGCAGAATTTTATAAAACATACAAGTGCTTATACCGATCCTTTTGAAAGTATTCCAGGCAATTGAGAAAGACAGCACTCTCCCCAAATTATTTTATGAAGCTTACATCACATTGATATTGAAACCAGGTAAAGATCCAACAAAGGAAGAAAACTACAGGCCAATATCCTTGATGAACATAGATGCTAAAACTCTCAACAAGATTCTAGCAAACTGGATCCAATAATGCATCTCAAAATCATCCACCATGACTAAGTAGGCCTCATCGTTAGGATGCAGGACTGGTTCAGCATCTGCAAGGCCATAAATGTAATTAAGTATATCAGTAGATGTAAAAACAAGAATAATATGATTATATCATTAGATGTAGAAAAAGTTTTTGATAAAATCCAGCATCCCTTCTTGATAACAATCCTTGAAAACCTAGGCATACATGGAACATAACTCACAATAATAAGAGCCATCTATGATACACCCACACACAATCTAGTACCAAACAGACAGAAATTGGAAGCATTTCCCCTGAAAACTGGAACAAAACAAGGCTGTCTACTCTCACCCCTGCTATTCAACACAGTGTTGGAAGTCCTAGTTAGAGCAATTAGACAAGAGAAGAAAGTCAGGGGTATACAAATAGGAAAAGAAAAAGTTAAGCTATCCCCCTTTGTGAATGACATGATTCTACACCTTGAAAACCCAAGAGAATCTGTCAAAAACCTCATTGCACTGATAAAGGACTTTGGCAAAGTCTCAGGTTATAAAATAAATGTACAAAAGACAATCACATTCATATATACCAACAATAAACAAAAATCCAAATAAAAAGGAAAATCTCATTCATAATAGCCACAAAAAAATGAAATATCTTGGTATCTTCCTAACCAAAGAAGGGAAAGATGCTTACATTGAAAACTAGAAAACACTTCTCAAAGAAATAAAAAATGACACAAACAAATGGAAAAATATTTCATGCTTGTGGATTGGAAGAATTAACATTCTTAGGAAGTCCATCTTGCCAGAGGCAATCTATAGATTTTATGCAATACCCATTAAATTGCCAACATCATTCTCCTCAGATCTGGAAATGACAGTACAGAAATTTATATGGAAACATAAAAGACAACAAATAGTCAAAACAATCCTTAGCAAAAGAAACAAAGCAGGAGACATTACATTTCCAGACTTTATTATAAGGCTACAATAATGAAAACAACCTGTTATTGGTACAAGAACAGGCATATAGACCAATGGAACAGGATAGAGAGTGTGGAAGCAAAACCTCAATTTCTCAACAAATTTATCATCAACAAAGATTCCACCACCAACCACTAGGGAGGGGAGAACCTATCCAGTAAATAGTACTGGGAAAACTGACTGACTACATGCGGAAGACTGAAACAGAACATTTACTTATCACCATACAAAAAAAATCAACTCTAAAACCTAAATGCAATCCTCACACTATAAGAATACTAGGAGAAAACGTAGCAAACACCCTTGAGGAAATTGGAATAGGCAGCCAATTCCTGATCAACTCTCCAAAAGTGAATGCCATAAAAGATAAGGTAGATAAGTGGTACCTCATCAAACTGAAAAGCTTCTGTAAAGCAAAAGAAACCATCAAGAGAGTGGGGAGACAGTTCACAGAATGTCAAAAAATATTTTACCAACTGTAAATCTGACAAAGGCCTAACATCAAGGTTCATCAAGGAACTCAAATGTGCCAAAAGGAAAACAAACAACCCTATTAAAAAGTGGGCAAAAGATTTGAATAGACACTTCTCAAAAGAAGACATATAAGCAGCCAACAGATACATGAAAAAAATGCTCACCCTCACGAATCATACAAGGCATGCAAATTAAAACCAAACTGAGATACCACCAAACTTCAGTCAGGGTGGACATCAACAATAACTCAAAAAACAACAGATGCTGAGAGGATGTGGGGAAAAGGGATCATTCTACACTGTTGGTGGGATTATAAGCTAGTACAGTCTCTGTGGAAAAGAGAGTGGTGATTTCTAAAAGTTGTAAAAATCAACTTTCCATATCACCCAGCAATCCCCCTCTGGGAATATACCTAGAGGAATTCAAATCACTCTATAAAAAAGATCCCTGCATATACTCGTTTATTGCAACACTATTCACAACAGCAAAAACATGGAACCCACCATGCTGCTCATGGAAAATGGACTGGATAAAGAAAATGTGGAACATTTACACAATGGAACATTATGTAGCTATAAAAACCAAAATTATGAACTTCACAGCAACCCGGATGGAATTAGAGTCTATAATACTCAGTGATATATCACAAATAAAGATCATGTACTCACTCATAAGTGGACCCTAAATATTTATAAAAATACTGTAAGAGAGGGATTGGTAGTAGTTGGACACTACCAGGGGAGGGAGGACACATAACATCAGTATAGGTACCCACACTTTTCCTATGTTATGACCACATATTTACCTAATCTTGAATTGTACTTCACATTTTAAAAATAAAAAATAAAAAGATAAAGACTTTTATGATAATCCACTACACTTAATAAACAGTAAATATTATTTGCCTTATTTATAATTTTCTTAATAACATTATCTTTTCTCTTATTTTTTAAATTGTAAGACTAAAGTAATATATATAACATGCAACATATGTGCAAATAATTTATGATATTAGCAAAACTTCCAGTAAACAGTAGGTTATCAGTAGTTAAGTTTTTAGAGAATCAAAAGTTATATATGGGTTTTCAACTCGGTGAAATTTGGTACCCCAACTCTTATATTGTTCAAGGGCCAACTATATTTCAAAATTACTATGAAAGTTTATTTTAAATGTTTGCACCACATCACATGTAGGCACGCATGCACGTGCACACACACATGTTGACATGAAGATTACTATGAATGGTAATGACTAGGTTAATTAGCTTTATTTAACCATTCCATATTATATATACATAAAAAGCATCACATTGTATCACATAAATACATATATTTTTTTATGTGCTAATTAAAAATGAAATAAAGATATGACCTTCCATACGACCCAGCATTCCCCCTTCTGGGTACATACCTGGGAGAACTTAAATCACTCTACAAAAAAGATACTTGCACACACATGTTTATTGGAGCACTAGTTACAATGACAAATACTTGAAACCGACCATACTGCCCATCAAAACTGGACTGGATAAAAAAAAAAAAAAGGTACATATACACAATGGAATATTATGCACCCATAAAGAAGAACAAAATTATAGACTTTGCAGAAAATTGGATGGATTTAGCATCTATAATAGTCAATGATTATCACAGAAACTAAGAACGGAGTAACACATGGTCTCACTCATAAGCAGACTCTGAACATTTACCATAATACTATAAGAAATAGGTCAGTAGTAGTCAGAAACTGCCTGGGGATGGTGGGGAGGGGCACATAACATTAGGATTTCTGAGTTAAAATCAGAAAAAAGGAAACCCCAAACTTTACCTGTATGGTGATCACTTGTATCTAACCCTGAACTATACCTCACATCTTTAAAATAAAATAAATTAAAAAAATAAAATAGCCTCCTAGACTCAGACAATCCTCCCACCTCAGGCTCCCAAGTAAAAAATAAAATAAATAATTAAAATAAAATAAAATTGGTTTGAGAAAATAATTTAAAATAAGTGAAAAAGAAGTTAAATACTTAAAAAACATTGTAGAAATAAAGTTGAAATTGGAAGGGAAAAAGTAGTTGCTGTAAAAGAAACTGTTAAAAGACACAGTATGTAGAAATTAGCAAAGCACACAATAAAACAAAAGGAAATGGTTTAAAATAACAAGAAATTAATTAAAACAGTTGATAGGTAAGCTAAGTATATGTAATAGATATGTTGATATACCTGAAAGAACTGAAGCGTAGATATGCCGAACTGGAGCATGGCGATATAAAAAATAATAATATCATATAAAAGAGTATATTCTTTGAGAACGTGTTAAAAATGAATATATACATATGAATATTAAATATTCATATACATAGAGAAACGGGAGGGGAGAGAGAGAGAAAGAGAGACCATATGCAAAGAATAACAGACAGATATGTAAACACCACAATATAACCTAGTAAAAATTCAGGCTTTTTAAATATAAAGACTAAAGTTCTATGGCCAGGATAAAAATATCAAGTAACTTATGAGAGGAAAAAATCAAAGTTGCCTTCTGAGTTATTCACAGCAAAATTCAATGTCGAAGTGCAAAACTTAAAACACTCAAAGGAAGTCATTATTAGCCAAGAACTTCACATGTAGCCAATCTGTCCTTCAGCTACAAATGTTATAGAAAAACAATTTTGTGTGTGTATGAATTTTAGGAATTTTTTGAGACGCTCAAGCATTTCAAGAGTTCACTTGAGGAACTATGACAAAGAAGCTGTCTATAAGCTACAATGTTAACTTTAGACTAAACAAAAGACTTGTACTAGGGTGACAAATTAAAATGCTGCAATAATAGAAAAATAATAACTGGTTAGGAAAAAGGAAAGAAGATGGGAAATAAAGTGAATTTACTTTTGCCTCACCCACCTATCTGTGTATTGAAGTATTTCATTTTATTCTTATAAGCCAAATAATAGCACACACACAGAGAGACATGCAGAATAGTTTGTTATTTTTCAAATGGGCATTATGGGTTGTTCAGTATTCTATGTCTATCCAACACATAAATTTAGTTAATAAAGTTGTGCAATTCTTACATATGCTTATTAAGTTTTGTTGTGTTTTGTTTCTGAGGCACAGATATTAAAATATTCTACTTCAGCCTTTTCCATGTAGAAATCTGGTTATTCCAGTACCAATTGTTGAGGAGACTATTCTTCTCATATGATAGTCTTTTCATCCTTGTCAAAAATCTATTAGCAATACATGTTTGTGCTAATTTCTGGACTCTTCATTTAATTTTATTTGTCTATAGTTGTATTGTAGTGTCACTACCACATATTTGGATTGATGTAGGTTTTTTTTAGTGTTTGGAAAGTGGAAAATAGAAGTCTTACAACTTTATTCTTACTTTTAAAAATTGTTTTGGATATCCAGGCCTCTTGAAATTCCACATAAATTTGAGGATTTCCTTATCCATTTATACAGAAAGAAGGTTTCTGGATATTTTGCAAGGGGTTACATTGACTCTTTAGATCACTTGTGCTAATGTTGACATCCCAACAAAATACATTACTATATTCTACTAATATTTGATGTCTTTTCACTTATTTATGTCTTCATTAAATTATTCTGGTATTATTTTGTAGTTTTTAGCATATGTATCTTTCACATCCTTGGTTAATTTACTTATAGTGGGTTAATTTTGTATGTTTTTATAAATACAGCTATTTTAAGAATTTCCTGTCTTACTGTTCATTGCTGGTTTATGAAAACACAACTTTTTGTGTTAATTTTTTTATGTTTTTATTTTTCTGTCTTTAATTTTCAATTTAAATGCAATTTAAATTTCAGTAGTTATTTAAAAACATGAGACAGTATGCAGTATCAAATATAATGTTAGGTGATGTTTCAATTTCTTCTTTAATACTGAAAGTTATTTGACAATTTAAATTCTACTTATCCTTCACTAAGTTATATGATGTGCTGTTTTATAAATAAAAATAGATTTAGGCTGGGCGCGGTGGCTCATGCCTATTATCCCTGCACTTTGAAAGGCCGAGGTGAGAGACTTATCTGAGCTTATAGGTTCGAGACCAGCCTGGGCAACTTGGCGAGGCCTCATCTCTACAATAATAAATCAAAAAATTAGATAGGCATGGTGGTGAGTGCCAAGTTCCAGCTACTTGGAAGACTGAGGAGGAAGGATCACTGAGCCCAGCAGGTCGAGGTTGCAGTGGTTGGGAGCATGCCACTGCCCTCCAGCCTGGGTGATGGAGCGAGACTCCAACTTAAAAAAAAAAAAGAAAAAATTTACCAATTGTGTACAGTACCACTTTATTATGTTTTATACACCTTGAATGCTTTTAAAATTTCTCTTAGAGTGCTTGTTAGTATTTCCTGCAGTGTGGGTCAGTTGCTGACAAATTATCTTATTTCAATATTTATCTAAATAGGTTATTTAATCTTTAATTCTGAAGAATATTTCTTTTAGGTCAGTACTTTACACTGACACATTCTTTTTCAGCACACAAAATATTCTATAATGTTTTCTCCATCATTTATTAATTATTTTGAGAGGATAGCACTTAGTTAAACTTTGTTTTTAAAATGCATAGTTATTTTTAATCTTTTTAGAAGCAGGAGCTTGCTATGTTGTCTAAGCTGAATTTAAAATCCTGGGATCAAATGATCTTCTGTACTCAGATCCCCAAGTATCTTAGGCTATGGATGAATGCCAGTGTTCTTGGGTAAGTAGTTTTCTGAAAGCATTTACTTCTCTGCTCTTTCTCTCTCTCTCTTTCTCTCTCTCTTTCTTTCTTTCATTTTCCTGATTTCCTTTGTTCTCCTTTCCTTTTTCTTTAACTTTTCCCACTTTTTTGCTTAATTTTTTTTTACAATGTGGTATTTTGGTTTGTGTGTGTGTGTGTGTGTGTATGTGTGTGTTTTAAAAATATTTTGCTAGTACTTTCATAGTATTCTGAACATTTTTCAATTTTATAACGCACTTTAGTAATTTGCTTTATACGGTGTATTGTTCTATGCTGATGTATTTGATATTACATTAAGTCAAACATAATAACTCCATGTATTTTAAAATATGTAGTTTTAAATATATAAGTATAGTTTAAGCATCCCCAATCCCAAATATGAAATGCTCTAAAACCTGCAATTTTTAAGCAGTGACATAACACCACAAGCAGAAAAATTCACACCTGACCTTACATGATGGGTTCCAGTAAGAACAGGTGCACAACACAGTTTATTTAGTGACCCCAAGGTTTAAAAAAAAAAAAAAAAGACCTTTCCAGCCCTCTTCAGCTAAACATATTTTCAGTGCATGCCCGGACTTCCACATACAAGAATGATCACAAGTTAATAAAATGGCAAATAAAGGTATACATGACAATGACAGGTTTCCCACAATGCCCTGCACGAAGCCAAGACCTATGTGCATTCTAATTTTTGTTGTTGTTGTTGCTTGTTCTCTTCTCTGTAATGTAGAAATATTGCTGGAAATGTCAAAAATGCCTGCATATGCCACTATGAGTAACCGTGATAAGAAAAAGAAAACAAATATGTTCTAGTCAAGCTTTTGGAGAAATTGGACAGTGGTATACGTTTGACATTTCTCACAGAAGAGTATGGTGATAAAATGACCGCCATATATGTCCTGAAGAAACAGAAGAATAAACTTAAAGTTCAATGCTAAAAGTGATGAACAGAAGTTAACAAAAAATTGAAAAAACATTGTATAAAGCTAAAATGAAGATCTTGATTGTGTATTGAAAGAATGAATCTGTCAGCATTGTAGTGAATAAATGTCACTTACAGGTAGATTGATCAGAAAACAAGCAAAGGTCTATCACAATAAACTGAAAATTAAAAAAAAAAACAAACTTGTGAATATCCAAAAGGCTGGTTGCAGAAATTTAAGAAAACTCATGGCATTACAATTTTAAAGATTCGTAGTGATAAAACTCTTGCTGATATGAAGCCATGGAAAAATATATTGACAATTTTGCCAAAGGCATCACTGATAAAAAATATAATGCTGATGAAACACTACGGTTTTGGTGTTATTGCCTCAGGAACACAGTGACTATAGCTAATGAGACAGCTTCTAGAGGAATTAAAGATGCCAAGGACAGAAAAACTGTGCTGGGCTATGCCAACGTAACAATCAGGTATAAGTGTATACTTGCCGTGACAAGCAAAGTTTGCATTCTCACTGTTTTCAAGGAATGAATTTCTTACCAGTTCACTATGACGTTAACAAAAATGTATGAATTAACAAGGAAGTATTTTCTGATTGGTTTCACAAATGTTTTGTTCCAGCAACTTGTGCTCACTGCAGGAAAGCTGAATCGGATGGCAACTGAAAGATTAAAAAAAAAAAATTTGACAGCAGGTTTGTTCATCTTCCAGCTAAAATTCTCACAAAAACAATGGTTGTGCTACTTTTCTTCAAATGTGACTTTATGAATTGAACCCTGTGACCACTAAAAAAATCGATATGCATGCACTTTCTTAAACAGTATTTTAGCAGCAGTAAACAAAAGCATGGGTATGAAAGGTTTTCATTGTATGCACACTGACTAAAGACACAGTTGTGCACATCTGGTACAACTTCTGTAACTATGTTCAGTGATAATGATTAAAAAGGTGGTAACTTGGAGACTTTTTATGTTAAATGAAAAATAAATGATGTCAGACCTTCTTACCTATTCTCTCTCTCTCTCTCTCTGTGTGTGTGTGTATATGTGTGTAAATCTATAGGTAATCTATGAGTAAACAGCAAGAAATGGATATTATATAAGTTTCTAACATCGATAGTGAGGTTTCAGTCATTTGTTCATTGACTGTTGGTGAAATAGCAGAAATGGTTGTGAGTCAAGGTGATCATGATAAGGAAGATGATTGTGAACACTGCAGGAAAAGCGCCTAGAGACAACGTGGTGAAAATGTGTGATGTGCCTATTGAAAGATTTATAGCATAATAAATTGACAACAGAACAAGTTTTCATGCAAGTTTGTAAAATCAAAGAGAGGCATCTAAGGTAAAAATTGTTAATAAGACAAACGACTACGGAGGAAAGATTTTTAAAAGTCACCCAGTAAAATAGCTCTTCATCCACACAGGTCATTCTTGATAAAATAAATAAATCAATAAATAACTACTAAAATTAACCAGAAGAACTTAAATCTAGCCTTTTTCATTTTAAATTATCTGCCATCATGTTTTGAGTAAGGTAAATTTACTTAAAATAAGATAAAATTGGACAGAGACACAGCCATTAAGCAAAGAGTGTGATTGCATTGTTCTTTATATATCAAATGTGGAAAAGGGGGCAAGTTATTTAATGTCTCTGTTCCTTCATTTACTCATTTTCAAATAATAAAGATTCCTTATTAGGGTTATTTGAGAACTGAATAAACCAATGAATGAAAACCCTTGAAATTGTGACTAGTATATGATAGAAGTATCTAGAAGTTAAATATTATTTGTACTATTACTGCTGTTATTAAGACTATTTTCTATATGATACGAATTTTTCTTGTAATAAATATTGTAAATCTTGTAACCCCACAGTGGACTCTTCATTGTTCTTGAATGCTAAGGATTTTACACAAAAAATTTGGGCTTACCACAAGGTAATTCAATTATTGCCAGTACCAGTGTAAAAGGTCTCAGTGTTAACCATTATTGATTAGACTATTTTATTATTATTATTTCAATTTTTAAATTTTTTTTATTTTAAAGATTTGGGGTACAATTCAGGGTTAGGTATACAAATGTTCATTATGCAGATACCCTTGTTGATGAGGTGTGCCTCCTACCCTAGGTTGGACTATTTTTTTTTGAGTTGGAGTCTTACTCTGTCGCCCAGACTGGAGTACAGTGGCCGCTCCCGGCCACCGCCGCCTTGACCTGCTGGGCTCCGGCGATTGTTCCGCCTCAGCCTTCAAGTAGTAGGAATTACAGGCATGCGCTACCACACCCGGGCGATTTTTGATTTATTGCAGAGATGAGGTCTGGCTGCCCAGATGGGTCTCGAACCCGCGGGCTCAGGCAATCCGCTCACCTCAGCCTCCCAAAGGCGCAGGATTACAGACTGAGCCACTGAGCCCGGCTAGGTTAGACTATTTTAAATTTATTAATGGGATTAAACAATATCTAGTTATCTAAATAACTATCTGGTAGCTACGGCAATTGATCAGTTTAAAATAAAAGAGAAAGCTGCAAACACAGTGTGAGAACCATTGCTATAAGGAAGTATTCAAGAACACTAGAAAAATGTGAGTGAAATAATGTTCCTCATATATTTTTTACAAAATGTTGTGACAACCTATAGTTTTTACATTAGTTTTGTGTTTGTCTTTATAACTAAGCATATTAATGGGAACAAATATAATATTTAGGATATTCCAACTTGTTAAGCAATTTAATATATTTGAAAATGTATCTCTCAGCCGGGCTTGGTGGCTCAGCCTGTAATCCCGCGCCTTTGGGAGGCTGAGGTGAGTGAATTGCCTGAGTCCGCGGTTCGAGACCCGCCTGGGCAACTTGGTGAGACCTCATCTCTACAATAAATCAAAAAACTAGCCGGGCATGGTAGCGCCTGCCTGTGGTTCCAGCTACTTGGAAGGTTGAGTCAGAAGGATCGCCAGAGCCCAGCAGGTCGAGCCTGCGATGGCCGGGAGCGGCCACTGCACTCCCGTCTGGGCGACAGAGTGAGACTCCAACTGAAAAAAAAAAAAAGAAAAAGAAAAAGAAAAGAAAATGTATCTCTTCTTAACTGAAAATAAGAAATATTCAATAAATGGAATAATAAAAACTTGCTCAACTTTTAAATAAGTTTTGACTTAAATAGAAACATATGCATCTAGATGAATTAATGTTTATTATAAAGCATAAACCAACAAAAATAACCACAACTGGAAAATCAGTGACCAAAACAGAAACATTCTTGATCCATCTTTTCCTTTCAACTCTCTGCTTAGAATAAAATTATTACCAATATAGTTATAATTTCACTTGGTATCAATAAGTGAAATAAATTACTAGTCACCATTCTTGGCTCAGATACTTCAGTGATTCATTTTGCAACATCCTGGATCAAACTGCAGACAATACAGACATGAGAGAATGCTTGCATGTCATTAAAGCCTGAGCTAAATTCTTTTTTTTTCTGTTAGCAGCAGTTGTGCTAAGTGATTTACAGAGACAGAATGTGGTCTACAGGCTTATGACCTAAAACTGCTCACAGAAGCAAACTTGGCATGTGTCTCCAAAAGTAGAAGGTATAGCCCAAGTCTGAGTGGTTGTAAGAATATAATACTTGCAGCGACAGTGATGTGGGAGAAAAGGGACTTCATCATGGTATCTCAGCAGAGGGTGACAGTCATTCAGTTTATTGGATGCCAAGTGAGAAAAGCAAAACTTTCCAAGACTTTGCTGCTCGTCTATTTTTCCCTGTCTAAGCCATCCCAATAGCTTTACATACTGAGGGATCACATAAATATTAGCAGACAAATAAAAAATAATTTATTTGCAATGAATTAGTAATGCGAACAATAAAAACTGAACAAAACAAAAACAAATTTGAGTTATTAGTCTTATTGAGGTTAATTTAAAGAAGTGGGAGAGAATTTGGATAAAAGCATTGTGAATAATCAAGGATACATAATGTGCAGCACCAATAATTCTAACTGGAACAAGAAAAAAATACTGTTAAATAAATAAATAAATTGAAGATAGAAAATTCACTATCCAAGAACAAAGGAAGAAGATATAAAATGACTAAAAATGATATATATATATTCAAAATAATTAACTAGTGATGGAAAATGAAAAGACTGAATGACTAGAACTGAAAAGTTAGTAATTTCTAAAAAGAAAAGAAAATAATAGTGAATTAATAATTATAGAAAGAATAAAAAACATTAGAATCTCAATAATTATTTAAATGTTTAGTTTAATAACTCAATCAGAAAAATTAGATGTTTCTTTTATAAGATACACATCCTTAGGATTAAGTAGTACATTTCTTGAATTTTTAAAAAATTTATTTTAATTTAAAGATATGGAGTACAATTCAGGATTCGATATTCAACTGGTCATTGTACAGGTAGAGTTTGGGCCTCCCTTTGGTGCATTTCTTGAAATTCAAAAAATGAAAAAAATAAAATGAAACAAAACCAAATATTACAAGGAAAGTAATATGAATAAATATAAGTACATCCATTATCAAAATAAATAAGTGAAAGAATTACTCTTTAAAAGGACACTAAATTTAGAATTAACATAATGAAAACACAGGTAAAAAAGTATAAAAATAAAAAGTTGGGTTATGATATACAAGGCAAACACAAAGATAAATGAAATAATAAAGTAAAATTTAAAGTCAATGTAATGCCTTTACTTAAGAAAGAGAGGTCATACACATAAAATAAATACTCACTGTAAAATATATAACTATCTTTCTAAAAGTATTATCATAAAATGTGTTCATAGCTAGATATTTTGAGTTAATTCTTTCAATTAAAATATTTTCTGGTTTTTGATACACAAGTTACTTAAAAGGAATTTTTCCGTATTTCCAAATAATCTCACTCGTTTTATTTTTTCACCATGTGTGTTCTTTGAAAAATTCAATTTCATTGGATATGACAGGCTTATATGACCTATTAAATCTCTATGGAAACTAATATGACTTTGTTTTTTTCCCACTATATAATTTTTTATGAAAGTTTAAAAAATTATCTGACTGTAAGAAAATCCTTTGTACATGTTAACAAAAGTTGGCATTTATGTTATCCCAATATTCTACAGATTCTTGAATATATGATGTGTCATATTTCCTATGTAGACATCTTTCACATCTTTGGCTAGATTGTTCTTCAAAATTTCATGTTATTATATTTCCCATTTAGCTGCAATTGTTAGTAGATAGTCAATATGTACATAATGTATGTTATAATAGCAAATGTGAACAATGTAATTTTTACTTTCTTTTAATATTTCTATTTCTACTTTTTGCTGTATTTTACCTGGTAGGACCTCTAGAAAATGAGAAGACATTAATTATCATGAAGTCAAAATCAGAACACATCTCTTAAAGATTCCTGCAATAAATTTTTTTCAGTGAAAAATATAAACTAGACAAAACACAAGAAAGTAGAAAAATTGCAACTTTTATGAGAGGAGAAAAAAAGGTTAATATACTAAACCATGCATTACAGATGGAAAGTGTGTGTCCCCTTAAAAATCTGATTCAAAATCCTAACCGTCAATATGATGATAGAGGGAGGTGGGGGTCTTTTGGAAGGTAGTTAGAGCCTGAGGATGGAGCACATATTAATGGGATTTGTGCAACTGTTAATTCTAGCTCTCTAGCCCCCTTTCTGTCATGTGAGAATACAAGGGGAGTTCATTCTTTTGCAGTCCAGAAGAGGGCCGTCACCAGAACCTAGCCATGCTGGCACTCTGATCTTGGACTTTCAGCCTCCAGAACTATGAGAGAGAGATTTATGTTCATAAGTCCCCCAGTCTATGGTTCTTTGTTATAGCAGTCCAAACTAACTAAGCCACCATGCAGAGAATTCTTTCAAACTGTAATAAAAATATATAAGTTCCCTGAATTGTAGCCCACATCTTTAAAACAATTTTTTTTATAAAAAGTATATATATAAGTTGAACCAGGCAATTATTTTGAAAATTAGCTCAATTAAGAAGAAAGTTAAATAACTATTTGCTTTTGTTAACCTCAGTAATTGATTATGAAATGAAAAATATACCAAAAAAATTAAATTACTAAACATTGAGAAAAATCCCAGGAAGACCACAGGCCTGAGTTTAACATAAGAATATGATCTTATTATAAGTGTAGAAGAATGCTGTTTACAATCACAAAATTTGTTTTGAGGAATAAGATGGGTTGTTTCTCCAATATTAATAAGTTTTAATATTTTTTTGAAGGATATAGAATGAAATAATTTTATTTTTTGTAGTTGAATGGTTTTCAGTATGCATTAAAATTAAGAAAGTGAATTATTTTTTTTCTTTCTTCCTGAAAATTATAAGGCACTGGAATTACTTCTGTAGGTGATTTCTGTCTCCTACTCAGCTAACATGTTTCTGTCATTGTTTGTTTTTTACTTTTAATTTTTTTTATTTTAAAGATGTGAGGTACAATTTATGATTAGGTATACAAATGTTCATTATGCAGGTACCCTTGTTGATGATGTGTGTCTCCCCTCCCATCCAGTGTTTTCCTACTACTGCCAATCCTTTTCTTATAGTATTGCTATAATTGTTCAAGGTCCACTTATGAGTGAGAACATGTGATACTTGGTTCTTTGGTTCTGTGAAAGATCACTCACTATTATAGACTCAAAGTCCATCCAGGTTGCTGTGAAGTTCATGATTTTGTTCTTTTTTATGACTGTGTAATATTCCATCATGTATATATGACACATTTTTTGAACCAGTCCACTTTTGAAGGCAGCACCGTTGATTCCATGTTCTTGCTACTGTGAACAATGCTATGATAAACATACGTGTGCAGGTATCTTTTTTATAGAATGATTTGAGTTCTTCCAGGTATATTCCCAGTATGGGGAATGTGGGGTCATATAGAAGATCAATTTTTAGATTTTTTTAGGAATCACCACACTGTATTCCACAGAGGCTGTACTAGTCTAGTTTACACTGGCAACCAATTCCTGATCAAAACTCCAGGTGTCCATACCATAAGAGATAAGATAGACAAGTGGAACCACATCAAGCTGGCAAGCTTCTGCAAAGCCAAAGAAACCATCAAGAAAGAGGGGAGTCAGCCCACAAACTGGGAAAAAATATTTGCTGACTGTATGTCTGGCAGAGACCTAACATCTAGGATGTACAAGGAACTCAAATGTGCCAAAAAGAGAAAAACAGCCCCATTACAAAGTGGGCAAAAGATATGAATAAACAGTTCTCAAAAGAAGATATATGAGCAGCCAACAGGTGAAAAAAATGCTCAGTCTCACTAGTCATCAAAACACGCAAATAAAAACAACAATGAAGTATAACCTAACTCCAGTCAAGATGGCCATCGTCAATAACTCAAAAAGCAACTGATGCTGGAGAGGATGCGGCAAAAAGGGAACACTTTACAATAAATTTACATCTTTAGCCTTACACTTCAGAATGTAAATGTGTTGCTAATTCCCAAGCATGCTCCTTCAGGCTTCCAAGTGAATCTGTGACTTCCAAATATTACTCCACTAAGGTAACTACAGTTATTTACAATCGAGTAACACAACATTATCTCTCTCTGTTCATAGAACATTGATATGTCAATTGCCACACATTCATTTATTTATTAAGTTAGCTTCCCAACTAAGCATTTTTGAAAATTTACTTCAAAAATGCATCAGAGCAATTAAAACTGCTAATACTACATTCCTATAAAAGAGTCATATGTACCTCAGATTGAACCATGATGTTGAACTTGCTAATTAAATTTATCTCACCTTCACCCTTAAAAAGTTTATAAATGTATATTATATTGAGATTTAACTTTAAATTAAAATTTAAAGTATGTGGGGAAGAGTAAAGGGAAAGTATCTTGGAAAAAAAATGACTTACCCATTACATTTCTAAGGGACATTATTGTAACACTTTGAAATTCTTTATGAATATAATAATGTATTATACACATGTATTCAAGATTTTGAACTTCAGATAATTTTATTTTTTGAATGAGCAAAAAAACCCCTATGTTTTCTAACCACAAGTCTTGTATTGCAAAGAATAGCAGTACTTATCTGATAAATGTCTGTATGGAACAAAAAGGATAATACAGTAAGAATGTTGTCAAGGCAGAAATTATTAATCTTAGATTCAATACCTATGAATTCTCATAAATTATGCTTCAAATGAAAGTAATCATGCAATAATAACACTGGAAGTGTAAAATATTAAAGTTTTTTTAATAAGAAAAAGTTACACTTTGTCATGTCCAAAATAGACTGCAGGCATGAAAGGTCTATTATTTACACATGGTTATAAGTTATCAAATAGCAGTATAGCTTAAAATATATGGGCATATTAAATTGTATGATTACAAATAAAATTAGTTTTACAATTGGCTTTCTATGTAAGTAATTTTGCATCTTTTCATAACATTAACAAAAATAATCTGATAATACGTAGACAGGGAAATCCTTAATTAAGAAAAAAATAGCATTACTCTTTGGTTTGTGCACAGTGAGTGTTAAGTCTCTTGACTAAATCATGGAAAGTCATAAGAAACTTTCAAGTATCAGTATTATACTATAAGTACACTGATATTCCTCTTAATAATTTAAAAATAGATTATTTCTTGAGGTCAAGAATTGAAAATGTGATTGTAATTGTCATATCAGTTCAATAATAACAACACATGAATTAGTTACAGAAAACTGAGTATATCCTATTATATATATATATATATATTCACTTTTCTGGCATCAGAGCCATTGCAGAGATTACTTAGCTGTGTGTGAATTTCTTAAACTAATAAAATATTCTGCTTCTAACAAAGTGCAGGAATTATTATTGCTTTTGATGCATTAACATGTTGGTTTTCTAGCCAGGTGTGGTAGCGCACGCCTGTAGTTCCAGCTACTTGGAAGGCTGAGGCAGAAGGATCGCCGGATCCCAGCAACTCAAGGTTGCAGTGGCCGAGAGCGGCCACTACACTCCAGTCTGGGCGACAGAGTGAGACTCCAACTCAAAAAAAAAAAAAAAAAAATGTTGATTTTCATTCTATTATACCAAAATTTTTTTTTTTTTTAAATAACCAATTTAAAATCTGTAACTATCTTGAGTCCAGGATTCTTTCATAATTTTTTTTGTGGCTACATGATTTCTACAACACATCATGTAACTCAGAAACACATGCAACAAAGGGTGACACAGAGTCTGAGAGCTATAACAAAGAAAAGTACTGTCTCTAAGATTTTTACTTATTATATTTTAATGAACCTTTGTTTTATGATGGTGTGGCATGTTAAGATTACTTCCCAGAACCATCTGCGAAAATTTAAAAAGTATCTAATAGGAACAGTGCAATACATTAAACAAAACTTTGAGGACCACCTCTTTTGTTTCCAGAATGAGAGGAAACTATATTGGAAATGAAGGTTGACAGTCAGAAAGAAAAATACTAGATTGGAGAGGTTTTTGTGAAATAACTTAAAAATATCCTGTGAGATTATTTTGTGAAATAGTGTCAACATTTATTAAAAATTGTATAAGAAGTAAGGTAATATTTAAAAAAACATTTTAATGAGTAGAGTCTTAATTATACACACAAAACAGATAAATATACACATGTACACATGCCTTTTTGATAACAACTCATACTTAAGTATAAAAATAAGATTATACAGAAAGCTCTGAAGTTTATTTGCCACTATGTAACCATTGTTATATTATTAATAATTCAAAGGTGAGCAATTAAGTCTAATAAAGTAAAATTGAAAATCAACTCATAAAAATAAAGACCTTTAGCATAGTTATTAAAATCTCCCTAAAAATATTTAGGGTCAAATGAATAGCCCCAAATCTGCAAAATCAATTTGTTTAAATCTTTGTAATGCATCTATTTTGCTAATTCCTTCGTCAAATAACTGTATTATTAGAGAACAGAGATAATTCTCTCTGAATCATTTCTTGTATTCCTTTTTTTTTTTTTAAGATGAGAGGTACCATTCAGAATTGGGGATACAAGTGGTCATCATACAGGTAAAGTTTGGACCTCCCTTTGGTTCCCACTTTGCCTGGTTTGATTCCAGGTACCCTTATTGATGTTGTGTCCCACCTCCCATCACCACCCTGGCAGTATCCTGCTACTGCTAATCCCTTTAATATAGTATTATGGTAAATGTTCAGGGTCCACTTATGAGTGAGAACATGTGGTACTCTGTTCTTTGATTCTGTGATAGATCACTGAGTATGATCGACTCTAAATCCATCCAAGTTGCTGCGAAATCCATATGTGTGTCCTTCTTTAAGGCTGTGTAATATTTCATTGTGTATATGTACACATTTCTTTTATCCAGTCTAGTTTTGATGGGTAGCACAATTGGTTCCATGTTTTTGCTGTTATGAATAGTGCTACAATAAACATGAGTGTGCAGGTATCTTCTTTGGAGAATGATAATGATTTGAGTTTCTCCAGGTATATTCTCACTAGGGAGATTGCTGGGTCATATGGACAATCAATATCTACTTCTTTTTTAGAAATCGTCACACTATTTTCCAAAGAGGCTGAACTAGTTTGCATTCCCACTTGCGGTGTAAAAGTGTCCCTTTTTCTCCGTGTCCTCCCCAGCATCTGTTGTTTGTATAATTAATGATGACTACTCTTACTGGGATTAGGTGGTATCTCTATGTGGTTTTGATTTGTATTTCTATGATGACTAGTGAGGCTGAGCACTTTTTCCTGTGACTGTTGGCTGCCCACATATCTTCTTTGGAGAAGTGTCTATTCATGTCTTCTGCCCACTAAACAATGTGGCTGTTTGTTTTTTTCCCTTTGGCACATTTGAGTACCTTATAGGTCCTGGATGTTAAGCCTTTGTGATATATACAGTTGGCAAGTACTTTTTTCTAGTCTATGAATTGTCTCCCTTACCCTTGATGGTTTCTTTGGCTTTGCAAAAGATTTTCAGTTTGATGAAGTCACACTTGTCTATCTTAGCTGTTATGGCATGGGCACTTGAGGTTTTGATCAGGAATTAGTTGCCAGTTTCAATGTCCTTAAGGATGTCTGCTGCATTTTCTAAGGTTCTTATAGTTTGAGGTTTCATGTTTAGGTCTTTGATCCATTTAGAGTTGATTTTTGTGTATGGTGAGAGGTAGGGGTCCTGTTTCAATCATCTGCATGTGGTCAGTTTTCCCAGCACCACTTACTGAATAGATTCTCCTCTCCCCAGTGACTATTGGTTGAGGATTTGTCAGAGATGAGTTGGTTGAAAAATTGAGGATTTTACTTCCAGAATCTCTGTCCTGTTCCATTAGTCTATGTCTGTTCCTGTACAAATCCCAGGCTGTTTTGATTACTGTAGTCTTAGGTACAGTTTAAAGTCTGGACGTGTAATACCTCCTGTTTTGTTTCTTTTGCTAAGTCTGTTTTGGTTATTTGTGGTCATTTATGTTTTCATATGAATTTTTATATTGTCATTTCCAGGTCTGAGAAGAATTATGTTGGTAATTTAATGGGTATTGCGTTGAATCTGTAGATTGCCTTTGGTAGGATAGAAATTTTAACAATGTTGATTCTTTGTATCCATGTTCATGGAATATTTTACCATTTGTTTGTGTCTTCTTGATTTCTTTGAGCAGTGTTTTGTAGTTTTCATTGTAAAAGTATTTCACTTCTCTGCTTAAGAAGATGCTGAGGTATTTCATTTTTGTGTGTGGCTACTTTGAATGGGATTGTGCTTTTTATTTGGTTCTCTGCCTGCTTGTTGTTGGTGTACAAGAATGTGACTGTCTTTTGCACATTTATTTTGTACCCTGAGACTTGCCAAAGTCCTTTATCAGTGAAGGCAGGCTTTTGACAGATTCTCCTGGGTTTTTGAGGTATAGGATCATATCATCAGCAAAGTAGTGTAGAATTTTTTGTCTTTTCCTATTTGGATACCCCTGGTTTCCTTCTCATGTCTGAGTGCTCTAGCTAGGACTTCCAACACAATGATGAACAAGAGGGGTGAGAGTGGTCAGGCTTGTCTTGTACCAAGTTTTAGGGGAAATGTTTCTGTTTTTGTTCATTTAGCAATATACTGCCTGTGGGTTTATTGTAGATGGTGCTTACTATTTTGATGTATGTTCCTTCTATGCCTAGGTGTTCAAGGGTTTTAATCAAAAGGGGATGCTGGATCTTATCAAAAGTTTTTCTGCACTGAATGGTACAATCATGTGGTTCTTGTTTTTACATCTGTTGATGTATTTAATTACATCTATGGTCTTGTGGATGTTGACCCAGCCCTGAATCCTGGGGATGAAGTCTACTTGGTCACGGTGGATGATTTTTAAGAGGTATTGTTGGATTCAATTTGTTGGAATCTTGTTGAGAATTTTTGCATCAATGTTCATTAGGGATATTTGTCTGAAGTTCTCTTTTTTTGTTGAATCTTTACTCACTTGGGGTATCAATGTCATGTGGGCTTTGCAAAATGATTTGGGGAGCAGTCTATTTTTCTCAATTGCCTGGAATATTTTCAATAAGATTGGTATCAACTCCTCTTTGTATGTTTTGCAGAATTCTGCCAGAAAGTCAACTGGTTCAGGACTGTTTTTTTGTAGGCAGTTTTCTTATGACAGAGTCAATTTTCTGGGTTGTTATTGTTCTGTTTAGTGTCTTAATATATTCTTGTGTCAACCTTGAGAGGTTGTGTGACATCAGAAAGTCCTCCATTTCATTTACGTTGTCAAGTTTGTTTCCATACAGGTATGCATAGTAATCTCTGATAATCTTTTCTATTTCTTTGGGGTCAGTTGTGACTTGATAATTTGTATTTCTGATTGTATTTATTTGGTTCTTTTCTCTCTTGTTCTTGGTCCTTCTGGCTAGGGGTTCATCAATCTTGTATATTCTTTAAAAGAACCAGATTTTTGTTTTGTTGATTTTTTTCTATGATAATTTTGTCTTCTATGTCCCGTATTTGGGCTTTTACTTTGATGATATGGATTCTTCTGCTAAATTTAAGGGTTGGGTGGTCTTGTCTTTCCAGTCCCCTTAGGTGATTTGTTAGACTGTTAACTTGTAATCTTTCCATTTTCTTGATGTGTGTTTGTAGAGGTATAAATTCCCCTCTTAAAATTGATTTCATGTCATCCCAAAGGTTTTGGTAAGATTTTTCTTCAATTTTATTTGATTTCAGGTATCTTTAATTTCTGTTTTGATTTCTATGCTGACTTAGTAGTCATTTATCATCATACTGTTTAGTGTCCATGTCTTTCTGAACTTGGGGGAAATTTTGTCAGCGTTGATATTTATTTTTATTCCACTGTGATCTAGAAGGTACATGACAGCATTTCAATCTTGTGAAACATATTTATGCTGGATTTATTGCTGAGGATGTGATTGATATTGGAATATGTTGCATGCGGTGGTGAGGAGAATGTATATTCTATGGTTGTTGGGTGGAATATTGACTAAGTCCGTTTGGTCCAATGTCAAATTGAGGTTCTAGATCTCTTTGTTGGTTTTTGCCTCAATGATCCATGAAGGGTTGTTAGTGGGGTGTTTAAGTCCCCAGCTATAATAGTATAAGAGTCTTTTTTTAAAAAAGTTTATTTAGTAGTTGCTTTATAAACACTGGTGCTCCTGTGTTGGGTTCATATATGTTAAGGATGGATATTTCTTGTTGATGGATTGAACCTTTTATCATTATGTAATGTCCTTTTGTATCTTTTTAAATTTTTGATAGTTTAAACCTTGCTTTGTCTGGTATTAAGATCACAACTCCTGTCTTTTTATGATCTATTTGCCTGAAAACTTATTTTTCATCCTTTAACTTTGAGTCTGTGTGTATTCCTTGTGAAAATTCAGGGTTAGATAAACAAATACTCGTTATGCAGGTACCCTTGCTGAGGAAGAAGGTGTCCACCCTTCTTCAGCAGATTCCCACTACTGCCAATGCCACCCCCCCACCACCACTGGCCAGCCATTTCTGGCAACTATCCTTTTCTTATAGCATTATGATAACTGTCCAAGTTCTGCTTATGAGTGAGAACATGTTCTTTTTTTCTGTGATAGATTGCTTAGTGTTATAGACTCTACGTGCATCCACGTTGCTGTGAAGTTCATAATTTTGTTCTTCTTTATGACTGAATAATATTCCATCATGTATATGTATCACATATCTGTATCCAGTCCTCTTTCAATGAGCAGCACATTTGGTTCCATGGTCTTGCTATTGTGGACAATGTTACAATAAATATATGTGTGCAGGTATCTTTTTAATAGAGTGATTTGAGTTCCTCTGGATATATTCCCAGAAGGGAAATTGGCAGGGGGGGAGTCATATGGAAGGTCAATTACCAGATCTTTTAGGAATCACCACATTGTTTTCCACAGAGGCTATGCTAATTTGCACTCCCACCAACAGTGTAGAAGTGTTCCCTTTTTGCCCCATCCTCACCAGCATCTGTTGTTTTTTGAGTTATTGAGGTTGGCCATCCTGACTGGAGTTAGGTGGTATCTCAGTGTGATTTTAATGTGCATTTCTTTGACGACTAGTGAAGCTGAGTATTTTTTAATGTATCTGTTGGCTGCTCATATGTCTTCTTTTGAGAAGTATCTATTCATACAATTTGCCCACTTTGTAATGAAGCTGTTTTTTTTTTTTTGTTATTGTTGTTGTTGTTCTTTTCAGCACATTTGAGTTCCTTGTAGATCCTAGATGTTAGACCTTTGTCAGACATACAATTGAAAAATGTTTCTTCCCAGTTTGTGGGCTGTCTCACCGCTCTCTTGAGGTTTCTTTTGCTTTGCAGAAGCTTGTCAGTTTGATGAGGTCTCACTTGTTCATCTTATCTCTTATGGTATGGGCACTTGGGGTTTGCCAGGAATTGGTTGCCAGTTCCAATTTCCATAAGGGTGTCTCCTAAGATTCTTACAGTTTGAAGTTTCATGTTTAGGTCTTTGATCCATTTAGAGTTGATTTTTGTGTTTGATGATAGGTATAGGTCTTATTTTGATCTTCTGCATGTGGTCAGTCAGTTTTCCCAGCACCATTTACAGAATAGGATCTCCTCTCCCCAGTGGTTGGTGGTGGAGGCTTTGTCAAAGAAGAGTTGGTTGAGAAATTGAGGTTTTGTTCATGGGATCTCTATCCTCTTCCATTGGTCTATTGGTCTTCTTGTACCAATACCAGGCTGTTTTGATTATTGTTGCTTTATAATAAAGTTTAAAGTCTGGGAGTGTGATACTTCCTGCTTTTTTTTTTTCTTAAGGATTTTGTTGGTGATTCATGGTCCTTTATGTTTCCATATGAATTCCTGTATTGTTTCCAGGTTTGAGAAAAATGCTGCTGATAATTTAATGGGTATTGCATTAAATCTGTAGATTGCCTTGGGTAGGATGTACACCTTAACAATGTCATTTCTTCCAATCCGTGAGCATGGAATATTTTTCCATTTGTTTGTGTCATCTTTGATTTCTTTGTTCAGTGTTTTATAGTTTTTGTTGTGAAGTTCTTTCATGTCTATGGTTAGAAAGATGCCAAGGTATTTGATTTTTTTTTGTTTATGGCTATTGTGAATGGGACTGTGCATTTTATTTGGATTTCTGTTTGTTTATTGTTGGTGTAGAAAAGCATGACTGTCTTTTTCACATTTATTTTATACC
Source organism: Carlito syrichta (assembly GCF_000164805.1). Taxonomy (NCBI): domain Eukaryota; kingdom Metazoa; phylum Chordata; class Mammalia; order Primates; family Tarsiidae; genus Carlito; species Carlito syrichta. Next base: position 283,455 of record NW_007249864.1, read on the forward strand.
ATGAGACTTTTGCCCAAGTCTTTCATCAGTACAAGGAGGTTTTTGACATATTCTCTAGGGTTCTCTGGGTATAGTATCATTTCATCTGCAAAGAGGGATAACTTAACTTCCTCTTTTCTTATTTGGATACACCCGATCTCCTTCTCTTGTCTTATTGCTCTATCTAAGACTCCCAAAACTATGTTCAAAAGAAGGAGTGAGAAAGGACATCCCTGTCTTGTTCAAGTTTTCAGGGAAAATGATTTCAATTTCTGTCCTGTTTTGCAGTATGCTTGCTGTGGTTTCTCATATATGACTCTTAATATTTCGAGGTATATTCTATCTATGCCTAGATGTTTGGGTGTTTTTATCAAGAAGAGATGCTGGATTTTACCAAATGCTTTTTCTGCATCTAATGATATAATCATGTGGTTTTTGTCTTTCCATCTGTTGATGTATTTAATTATGTTTATGATCTTACAAATGATGAACCATCCCTGCATCCTGGGGATGAAGTCTACTTGGTCATGGAAGATAATTTTTGAAATGTGTTGTTGGATCCAGTTTCATAGAATCTTGCTAAGAATTTTAGCATCTATGTTCATCAAGGATATTGACCTGTAGTTCTCTTTCTTTGTTGAAACTTTACCTGGTTTGGATATCAATGTGATGTTAACTTCATAAAATGATTTCTGGAGAGATTCATCTTTCTCAGTTGCCTGGAATACTTAAAATGGGATTGGTATCAGTTCTTCCTTATATATTTTGTAGCATTCTGCTGGAAAGCCATGTGGTCTAGGATTTTTTTGTAGGTAGTTTTCTTATGACATAATCAATTTCCTGTATTGGTATTTATCTGTTTAGGGTCTCAATTTCTTCTTATTTCAACCTGAGGAGTTTGTGAAATGTCAGAAAGTCCTCCATTTTATTTAAGTTTTCAAGTTTTCAAGTTTGTTTCCATACCAGTGTACAAGGTAGTCTCTGATCATCTTTTGTATTTTATCAGGATCAGTTGTTACATGATCTTTTGCATTTCTGATTGTGTTTATTTGGGCTTTTCTCTCTATTTCTTGGTCAGTCTAGTCAGGGATCCATCAATCTTGTTTATCCTTTAAAGGAACAGATTTTTGTTTTATTGGTTTCTTTAATTATCTTTCTCTCTTCCATGTCCTAATTTGGGCTTTTTATTTTAGTGATCTGAATTCTTCTGCTGAAGTTAGGGTTTTGGAGGTGTTGCTTTTCCAGCTTCCTTAGGTGATTTGTTAGGCTGTTAACTTGTGATCTTTCCATTGTCTCCATGTGTGTTTGTAGAGATATGCGTTTCCCTCTTAGTACTGTTTTCATGACATCCCAGAGGTTTTAGTAAGATATTTCTTCATTTTCATTTGTTTCTAGGTATATTTTAATCTGTTTTAATTTTCATGTTGACCCAGGAATTATATTGCATCATGCTAATTAGTGTACAGGTTTTTGTGGTTTTGGGGAGAACTTTGTTAGAGTTGATATTTATTATATTCTACTGTGGTCTGAGAAGGTGCATGATGAAATTTCAACCTTATGAAATTTGTCTATGCTTAATTTTTTTTCTTTTTTCTTTTTTTTAGTTGAAGTCTCACTCTGTCACCCAGACTAGAGTGCAGTGGCCACTCTTGGCCACCGCAGCGTCGACCTACTGGGCTCCAGAGATCCTTCCACCTCAGCCTTCCAAGTAGCTGGAACTACAGACATGCACTACCATGCCCAGCTAATTTTTGATTTATTGTAGAGATGAGGTCTTGCCAAGTTGCCCAGGTAGGTCTTGAATCCACAGGCTCAGGCAATCCACTCACCTTTGCCTCCCAAAGCACTGGGATTACAGGCAGAGTCACTGAGCCTGGCCTTTGTTTAACTTATGGCCAAGGATGTGATCAATTTTAGAGCATATTTTATGTGGTCATGAGTAGATTGTATATTTCATAGTTGTTGGGTGAAATGTTCTGTAGGTATCAATTAAGTCCAATTGGTCAAGTGTCTCATTGAGGTCTGGATCTCCTTATTGATTTTTTGTCTTGATGATCTGTCTAATGTTATCAGTGGGGACATTGAAGTCCCCAGCTATGATAGTGTTAGAGTTAGTATCTTTTTTGAATTTACCTAGAAGCTCCTTTATGAAAACTGGTGCTCCTATGTTGGGTGCAGATATGTGTAGGATGGATATTTCTTTTTGATGGATTGAACATTTTATCATTATGTAGTGACCTTTCATATCTTTTTTAATTTTTGATAGTTTACAGGGTATTTTGTCTGATATTAAGTTTGCCACTCCTGCTTTCTTTGGTGTTCTGCTTGTCTGAAATTTTGTTTCCTATCCTCTAACTTTGAGTCTATGTGTGTCCTTTCTGGTAAGTTGAATCTCTTGGAGACAATATCTTGTTGCCTCATGATATTTTATCTGTTTTGTCATTCTCTGTCTTTTCAGTGGTATATTTTAGTCCATTCACATTCCAGCTAATTATTGAGACATAAAAGTTTATTCCTGTCATGAGGTTCTTATAGACTTTTTTTTTTTTTTTTTTTTTGCTGTTAATTTGTTGTCTTTCTTTTGATTTTGGGATTGATTAATGTGTGTTTTCAATCTTTTTCCTGCATTCTTTTGAAGGGAGTTGTTCTTCTTTTTTCCTTTCTTCTGTGTTTAACACTTTCTTAAGTGTTTCTTATAGGCTGGTCTGGAGTCTAAGTAAGCTTTTAGGAATTGAATTTCTGGGAAAGATTTTAATTCATCACTGATGAGGTTTCGCTTAGCTGGATAGGTAATTCTTGGATGAAATTGTTTATCTTTGGAAACTTTGAAGATTGGGCTCCAAGCTCTCTTAACCTGAAGTGTTTCTGTAGATAAGTCTATTCCTATTCAAATTGGTCTCCCCTGGTAGGGAGGAGAAAAAGTCTTTTTCTCTTGCTGCCTTTGGGATTTTTTCTTTGATACCTACTTTGTGTAGGTGAATTACTATGTGCCTAGGAGTTGGTCTTCTCATTTTTTGTCTTGCAGGTGTTCTCTGAATCTCTTGTGTTTGAATGGTTGTGTCACTGAGGGAAGTTTTTTTGAATAATTTCATGGAATGCTTGTTCCAAGATGGTCTCTGTCTCTATCTGCCTCAGGAATTCCAATTAATCTTAGGTTTGGCCTTTTGAAATAATTGCTCATCTCTCAAAGGTTTTGTTCCATCTTTAAGCTTCTTTTCTAGTTTTTTTAACAATTTGGGTAGTTCAATATTTTGGTCCTCAAGTTTTGAGATTCTTTCTTCTGCTTGGCTAAGTCTGCTTTCTATGCTTATCAGTTTGTTATTTATTTCATTCACTGCTTTCTTTATTGCTGTTCTCTCAGTTCTCAGCTCCTTCATTCGTTCCTCGTCTCTCCTCAATTCTATTTCTTCTCTCTATTAATGTCTCGATATTTGAATTTGTGGTTTGAGATCAGTCATTCTGGAGACTCTTCATTGTTTGTATTCCAAAGTCTGTAGTCTCAGTCTTATCACTCAGAGGTCTGTGTGAGACCCATATACTTCCTTTGGTCTTTCGTCTTTTGTGCAGCTTCCTCCCCACCCCCCCTTTGTATGTCTTCCTTAATTCTGTTGTTTGGAGATGGTGAAGGGGGCAGTTTTTACTTCTGTTTGCTCAATCTCACATTCTTCCTTATGTGAATCCTCTGGATTTGTTTAATTCTGGAGCTGAACTTTGGATGGAGGGCTGTACTTTTTGCAGTTTTGAGATTTAATGGAAGGGGGAGCTGTGGTTCAGAAGCTATTTGCAGATCCCAGTAACCACTGACAGGTGTGTGGGCTTTCTGGAACCTACTTCCCACTGCCTTACAATCTGTTCATGAAGTGGTGGTATAGGTTTGCCTCTTGAAAGCAAAATGAGGTAATAAAAAGGAAAAGAATGGGAAAAAAAGAAGGGGAAGAGAGGAATGTGGAGAGAGAGAAGAATAAGAGGGAAAACAGAGAGGTGTACCGAAAAGAGACACAGGCAAAGATAGAAAATATAAAAACAAAAACATGTAGACAATCTAACAAACACATAAAACAACAACAACAACAACAAACCTTATTGATGTACTCTCCCTCAAAAATACCCATACACATACAGGAAGAATTTTAAAAAACAAGAAAATAATAGAAACAGAAACAAAGAAAGTACAAAATGTAATCAAAAGCAGAAAGAAAGATAGGAGAGGAATAGAAAAAAAAGACAATAAAAAAACCCCACAAAACTTAACAAAAACCCCAAGCTGAACAAACAAATCAAACAACAAACAACAAAAAACTCACTCTGAGGCAATTCCTGTAACTTCACCTTCCTTTTAGTTTTGGTCTCCAACCCCTTCCCTCAGTTCTCAGTGCAGGCTGATAGGGTTGCTCTCAGATTGGGTCAGATACCTCACAGACTATTGTGGGAAAAGGGTGGATCACATTTGGACTCATCCAGCTTGCTAGCACTTATGTCAAGTCTTCCACTCAGATCTGATGTGTCCATGTCTGTTCCAACATGGGAGAGGGGAATCTGTCTCTCTGAGTTTGATGAGATAACCCCTTAGTCCTGGTTGGAGGCTTGGTGGAGCTGGGTGGGGCAATGCAGGTCTCTTCCTGGTCCCAAGACAGAGAAAATGACTCCAGCTGGTTTTTCCTCATTAGTGGTTGGGATTCTCTCCAGCACTCCTCAACTGCTCTCTTCATGGATCTGGGACTCCAGCCACTTTGCTGCCACAGGAGCTGGTGTGGGCCAGGCTCCAAGTGATTAGGATCAGCTATATTCAGCAGGCTTTTCTCAGGAAAACCCTAAGAACAGGAGATGATTCTATGTGCTGGTGGCTCCAATCTCAGGGTGGTGGTGGATTAAAGTCACCTCCAGAGGAGATCCCCAGTGCATGAACCTGAGTCTCCCCTCAGACAGACTTCCACTCACCCACTGGCATAAACCCACTCATGCAGAAAGTCTCTATGGAAACTTGCCTTTGCTGAGACTCTCACAGTCTCACCTGTCCCATCACCATCTTGCCAGAAATCTCTATTTCTCTTCAGTGGTTCTCTAGTGCATTCACATTCAGATAGATTATTGAAATGTGATTGTCTATCCTTGTCATGAGGTTCTTATAAAGTTTTCTCTTTGTTTGTTTTTTAGTTTTCTTTTAACTTTTGAGTTGATATATGTATGTGTTTTCACATTTGCTGTTGTGGTATATTCTCTGTTGATTCTGTGTTTTGCTGTTCTCTTGGGAAGTGTGTGGTCATTCTTTTTTGTCTTTCTTCTGTGCTTAGTACCTTTTTTAGTGTCTCCTGTAGACCTGGTCTGGAAACTGCATAATCTGTTAGGGATTGGATGTCTGGGAAGGATTTTAATTCTCCATCACTGATGAAACTGAACTTGGTTGGGTAGAAAGTTATTGGTTGAAATTGTTTATCTTTGAGGACTTTGAATATTAGACTCCAATCCCTTCTAGTGTCTCTGCCAGTAGGTCTGCTGCTATTCTGATTGATTTTCCCTGGTAGGCAGTCCTACCTTTTTCTCTTGATTCCTTTAGGGTTTTTTCTTTTGTGCCTACTTGTGTAGGCAAATTACAATGTGTAGAGGGGTTGGTCTTCTCATTTAATATCTTGTGAGGGTTCTCTGTATCTCTTGTGCTTGAATGGTCACATCTCTGTTGAGATGGATAAATTTTCTTGGATAACCTCCTGGAATACTTGCTCCAAGGTGTTCTCCATTTTCCTTTCTTCTTCTGGGATACCAATCAGAAATAGATTCAGACTCCTGATATAGTCACATATCTCTTGGAGGCTTTGTTCTTTCTTTTGAAGTTTTCTTTCTATGTTTTTTTATAGATTGGGCTAATTCCATGTTTTGGTCTTTAAGTTCTGAGATTCTATTTTCTGCATGATTAATTCTGCTTTTTATGTTTATTGTCTTGTTATTTATTTCCTGGGTGAAATTTTTTATGGCCAAAGTCTCTGTTACAAGTTCTTTCAGTGTTGCATTTTGTCTTTCTAGAGTCTTATTCACTTTTTCCATCCATTTTCTAATTCCTGTTACATCCTGGGGCCAGTCATTGGCAATTTCCATTGTTTGGACTCTGAGGTCTTAGTTTTCAGGTATTTAGTCTTTGTTACATGGAAACACTTTGTTATGTGTTCTTCTACTGTTTTTTCCTCATTTGTGACAGATCTCTTTCTTTTCTTTTTAGTTTTATTATTCCAAGGCAGCAGTTGAGACTTTCACTTCTTATTTTTGCTCAGCCCTCTGTTCCTCCCTGATCAGGGCTCTGGATTTGTTCTATTTTGAAACAAGACTGTGGGTAGGAAGCATTGCTGCCTCATGTAGTTTTGATAGTTGAATAAGGTGTAAAATGGGGAGCTAAGATTCAGAAGCTACTTGCAAATCATTATGTTCACTAATTGTGGTATGGGTTCCCAGAGATCTACTCCCCACCATCACTCTATATGATGCAATGGGTATGTGTGTGTACCTCCTAAGTCCAAGATACAGTAACAGCAATGAGAACAGAGAAAAGTAGAATGAATTAAGATGGACAAAAATTAAACAAAAAATGGAAAAAAAAACCCAAAGTAGCCAAAGCAGAAACTAAAGCAAAATACAATCAAACACACACACACACACAAATGAAATAACAACAGAGAAAAATAAAACAAAACAAAACAACAACCAAAAAATAACAGGAAAACCAAACACACACACATATGCCCAACACAAAATGAAAGAAGAAAAGAAAGAAGAAGAAAAAAAAGGAATTCAAATTAAACCCTGACACATATACTCACACACATACTAAACTAAAAAAAAAAAGAGAACAAAAAAGCAAAAACAAACACACAAACAAAACTGCAAGATGAACTCTTAATCATTCTCATACACCCATAAAAAGGAAACACAAAACAAAAAAAGAAAGAAAGAAAAAAAAGAGTGGGGGATGCAGGTTGAATCCTCACATACACATTCATGCATAAAGGAAAAATATAAAATAATTAAACGAACAAACAAACAAATTTAAAAAAGCCCTGCCCTCTTGTGGCAGGTTCCCTCATTGTTATTCTCAGCTGTCCTTCTGCTGTCTCCTGCAGAGTTTCAGCCTCATTCACAATGTCCCCTGTGTCTGGCCCAGAAGGAGGGGGGATTGGGGTTGGTGGGACTTCAGTCCTCCCCTCCAACTCTAGTATGGTAAAGGAGATCTTGTCTGGTGGGGAGGTGCAGGATTGTCTCTTCTCCATGTATTGCAGGGGATGCTCCAGCCAGGCTTATTCTACAGTAGAGTCTCCTATTGCAGCTGACATCCAGGCTCCACCTGGGTTCGTCCCTCTCAGTCCTGTGGGTATGACATTCAGAGGATTGTTGGATAAGAGGGATTGGGTCCAGACTTGGACTCATTTCTGATCTCTTTAGAGGTCTTCCTCATCTTTTTCTGGCCACTCCCATTATCTCATGGCTGAATCAGCGTAGGGGGTGGGGTGCCTGAGACTCAGCACTCATTCTGTCCCTCCAGAGTTTGTGCTTTCAGGATATTCCCTCTGGGTCATGATCAATCCATGAGTAGTTAATCCATCGCTCACAGAAATCAGGTCTATTGCTCCACTGTGAGCAAACCAAAGCACTTTTCTGCCCAGTTTTCAAGATGGTGCCTGGGTGCCTCTTTCATCTTCTCCAATGAGATTCTGCCTCTGGACTCCCTCTGCAGCCCTTGATGCCAGTGTCATGTCAGGTGCTACAGTGGTGAGGCAAAGCCTGAAATCAGCAGTCTCTCCTGCTGCAGTGGTGAAGCAGAGCCTGGAGCTGGCAGTCTCTCCTGGCAGATTCTTCTTGGGAAGCCCTTTGGTGATTTTAAAAAATGGTGCTCGGCTTTTGCACATTGGGAAGCACTAGGGACCAAACAGAGCAGCTGCAGTACCAGCTGCTTCACCAGAAGAGTCCTGGCCACCTGCTCCCAAGCCCCTACTCAGTCAGTTTCTCCTGACAGTTTCTTCCTGGGTAGGACTTTGTGGATTTTTTTTTTAAATGTTGCTTGGTTTTTGTTCCCTGAGAAGCCTAGGAACCAAGCACAGCAGCTGCAGCACCAGCTGCTTCACCAGGAGAGCCCTGACCACTTGTTCCCAAGCCCTGACTCAGTCCATCTCTCCTGGCAGCTTCTTCCCAGGAAGAGCTTTGTTGATTTTTTTTAAATGGCATTTGGCTTTCATGCCCTGCAAAGCCTAAGGACAAAGCAGAGCAGCTGGGGCACCAACCACTTCAGGAGAGTCTGGGTCACTTGTTCCAGAGCACCCACTCAGTCAACCACTCACACACCCAATTACTTACCAACACATATGCAAAATTTTCCATACACTCACTCTCACTGGAAATCACATAGCGACTGGCTCTACAGGCGTCTTCTAACAAGTCCTGCACTCTATTTTTAAAATGTCATGGTTTGACACTGTGGCTCATGTTTTTAATCCCAGCAATTTGGAAGGCTTAAGTGGAAGGATTGCTTGAGCTCAGGAGTTTGAAATCAACTTAGGCAGCATAGCAAAACCTCATCTCTACACATTTTTTAAAAAATAGCTGGGCATGGTAGTGTGAGCCTGTAGTCCCAGCAACTCGAGAGGCTTAGGTGGGAGGGTTGCCTGAGTCCAGGAGGTCAAGTCTGCAGTGAACCATCATGATGACACTGCACTCCAGTCTGGTCATAGAGTGAGAGTCCTGCTTAAAACAAACAAACAAACAAACAAACAAACAAAAATTATTTGGGAAAAGTACTGCATCTATATTCCAGTCAGAATTTTTGATGATGATTATTCTTCTCTGTCCCATATTCTGGAATAACAAGCCTATATAATTAAAAAATACAAAGAAATGAGATGTCTAAAAATATAAGAATAATATGAAAATATTGTTACTTGCAAACCCATAAAATACAAGATAATCAATGGAAAATTATTAAAAACTCTGGAGCCGTGACTTGAGTAAAGATTAATCTTGACAAAGATAGCAAGTAATTAGAGATAAGATGAACACACACATACAAACACAAACGGAGAGGTGAGCAAAACAACAAAAAAGGTTTCATTTCTTCATTGGACTTTTACTAGTGCTCCCAATATAACAACAGTAAATCCAGATATTAGAAAATCTAGGATAGCAAAATCTATGGGATAATTAATGGGAACATTGATGAAATTAGTAATTGGGAAAATTGTGCCTCAATCAAAATCTTGATTTTGATGTTTTCATTATTCCAGCTCTAGTTATTTTTATTGCTGATGATATATTTATTGTCACACTGATTCGTTTATTTAAGCTGTTTTTTTAAGAACCAAAGGGCATAGTCTGGTGATTATCAAAGGAGTTATATTTACATTTATTATAACGTGTTTCTAAATTAACACTATGCTAGGGTTTGATGCAATGCTTATAATAAGACTTAATAGTATACCATATTCTCTTTGAAAGTTCTTTTTATACAATTCCAGAACTTTGTTACAACTATTAATGATGTATTTTTATTTAATAAACTGAACACACCATTGATTTACTCTCTGAAATTGGAGTCCTATGCTATAATGATTTATTTCACTCTCTAATCAAAGTGAGGTACTTCAAAAGAAGTTTATTACCTTTTCAAATTTTATTTCTTTAATGAAGTTAAATACACCTACAAAATTTATCATATTTACCATTTTTATGTGTATGTTTCAGTGGTAATAAATGTATTTATAGCCTTTTTTTTCACCTTCATCTCTCTTTTCCTGGCTTCCAGTAATCTACTTTCTATCGTCATGAGATCCATTGTTTTAGTTCACAATATGAATGGGAACATGCAATTTGTATTTCTGTGCTTGACTTATTTTATTTAATGGCTTCTTGTTCCATTCATGTTGCTGCAGATGGCAGAATTTCATTCTTTTTTTATGGCTGGATAATATTTGCTTACATACATATATCACATTTTCTTTTCTTTTCTTTTTTTTAAGGAGAGAAATTTATATTTAACTCACAGTTGTGATGACTAGAAGGTTCAAAACTGAACATCTGGTGTGGGCCTCAGGCTGTTTCCACTCATGGAGGAAGGCAAAGGGGAGCTGATGTGTGTGGAAATTATATGGCTGGAGAGGAAGCCAGAGAGAGTGAACGGGAAGGTGACAGGTTCTTTGTAAGAACAAGCTCTCTCTGGAACTAATGACAGTGAGAATCCACTTACACACAAAGGAGTGCATTAATCAATTCATGAGTCATCAGCCCCATGACCCAAAACTTCCTACTAGGCTTCACCTCCTACTGATGCCACACTGAGTGTTGCATTTCTTCTTTTTTTTTTTCTTTGTTAATTTTTATTTAAAATTGTGGGGTACAATTCAGGGCTAGGTATACAAATATTCACCATACAATTACCCTTATCAGTGAGTTGTGCTCCCTCCTTCCCCAGGCAGATAACAACTACAGTCAATCCTACCTCCTCCCTACAGTTTCCCACTTTCAATCCTTTTCTTATAGTAATAGGGTAGTTGTTCAAGGTCCACTTATGAGTGAGATCATGTGATACTCAGCTCTTTGTTTCATTGTTGGTTGTTGGTGTACATAAATACTGCTGATTTTTGTATGCTGACTAGGTATCCCAAAACTTTACTGAATTTGTTTATCAGTTCTGACCATTTTTGGTATCATCTTTAAGCTTAGGTGTAAGTGATAATATCTATGAACAAGGCTACTTTGGTTTCTGACTTTCCAATTTGGATTTTATTCATTTCTCTTGCTTAATTTTTCTTGCCTGGACTTCCCATTATATGTTAAATAAAGTGAGCATCATGACACATGCAGAAGATTGAAACAGGACCCCTACTTATCATCATACATAAAAAATTAACCCTAAATGGATCAAAGATTGAAACATAAAACCTCAAACTATATGAATCTTAGAAAACAGAAGACACCCTTATACACATAGGAATAGGCAACCAATTCCTGATCATAGCACCCAAAATCCATTACATAAGAGATAAAGTTGTCAAGTGGGACCTCATCAAACTGAAAAGGCTTTGCAAAGCAAAAGAAACCATCAAGAGAGCAGGAAGACAGCACACAGAATGGGAAAAATATATATTTGTCAACTGTATATCTGAAAAAGGCCTAGCATTCAGGAACTACAAGGAACTCAAATGTGCTAAAAGGAAAAAAAAAAAAAAAAGCCCTATTAAAAAGTAGGCAAAGGACACGAATAAACACTTCACAAAAGAAGACATGCAAACAACCAACAGATACATTAAAAAATGCTCAGCTTTACTAATTATCAAAGAAATGAAAATCGAGCCACACTGAGATACCATCTAACTCCAGTCAGGATGACCATCATTAATAACTAAAAAAAACCCAGATGCTTCTAAACTGTTGGTGGGAGAGTAAATCAGTCCAACATCTGTGGAAAAACAGTGTGACAATTTCTTTTTTGGGTTTTTTTTTTTTGTATTTTTTTATAATCAATACTTTTTATTATGATATTATGGAGTACAGTTAAGGGTAAGGTATACAAACATGCTTCATTCAGGCACCCTTGTTGATAAGAGGTGTCTCCCCATCCCCAGACAGATAATTACTACCATTAATCCCATCTCCCCTCCCCCATAGTTTCCAACCACTGTCAGTCATTTTCTTATGGTGTTATGTTGCATGATCAAGGTCCACTATATGAATGAGAACATGTGATACTCAGATCTTTGTTTCTGTGAGAGATCACTCAGTATTATAGACTCTAGTTCCATCCAGGTTGCTGCGGAATTCATGATTTTGCTCTTTTTTATGGCTGCATAGTATTCCATCATGTATATGTACCACATTTTTTTAATCCAGACCTCTTTTGATGGACAGGATGGTTATTTCCAGGTTCTTGCTATTGTGAACAATGCTGTGATAAACATTCGTGTGCAGATATTTTTTTGATATAGTGATTTGAGTTCCTCAGAGTATATTCACAGTAGGGGGATTGCCGGGTCATATGGGAGGTCGATATTTAGAGCTTTTAGGAACTACCACACTGCTTTCCACAGATGGTTGCACTAGTTTACACTCCCACCAACAGTGTAGAAGTGTTCCCTTTTCACCACACCCTCTCCAGCAACTGTTATTTTTTGAGTTATTGATAATTGCCATTCTGACTGGAGTTAGGTGGTATCTCAATGTGGTTTTGATTTGCATCTCCCTGATGATTAGTGAGGTTGAACATTGCTACATGTGTCTGTTGGCTGCTCAGATGTCTTCCTTTGAGAAGCGTCTGTTCATATCTTTTGCCCATTTTATAATGAGGTTGTTTGTTTTTTTCTTTTCAGCACATCTGAGCTCCTTGTAGATCCAAGATGTTAAGCCTTTGTCAGACCTGGAGATGGCAAATACTTTTTCCCAGTCTGTAGGCTGTCTCCCTGCTCTCTTGATGGTTTCTTTGGCTTTGCAGAAGCTTGTCAGTTTAATGAGGTCCCACTTGTCTATCTTCTCTCTTATGGCCTGAGTTTCAGGTTTTATTCAGGAATTGGATGCCAGTTCCAATTTCCATGAGGGCATGTCCTTCATTTTCTAAGGTTCTTATGGTTTGAGGTTTTACATTTAGGTCTCTGATCCATTTGAGTTAATTTTTGTATATGGGGATAGATAGGGGTCCTATTTCAATCTTCTGCATGTAGTCAGCCAGTTTTCCCAGCACCATTTACTGAATAGGTTCTCCTCTCCCCAGTGGTAGGAGGTGGAGGCTTTGTCGAAGATGAGTTGGTTGAGAAAAAATTGAGGTTTTGCTTCTGGAATCTCAATTCTATTCCATTGGTCTTTATACCAAGCAGTTTTGATAATTGTAGCTTTATAGTAAAGTTTGAAGTCTGGTAATGTGATCCCACCTGCTTTGGTTTTTTTTTGCTGAGGATTGTTCTGACTATTCTTGGTCATTTGTGTTTCCATATGAATTCCTGTGTTGTTTTTTCTAGGTCTGAGAAGAATGTTGATGGTAATTTGATGGGTATTGCATTAAATCTGTACATTGCCTTAGGTAGAATGGACATCTTCACAATGTTGATTCTTCCAATACATGAGCATGGGATATTTTTCCACTTGTTTGTGCAATCTTTGATTTCTTTGAGCATTGTTTTATCGTTTTCATTTTAAAGGTCTTTCACGTCTCTGGTTAGGAAGATGCCAAGGTTTTTCATTTTTTTTTGTGGCTATTGTGAATGGAATTGTGATTTTTATTTGGGTTTCTGTTTGATTATTTTTGGTGGAAAGAAATGCGATTGTCTTTTGCACACTTATTTTATATCCTGAGACTTTGCCAAAGGCCTTTATCAGTGTAAGGAGGTTTTTGACAGATTCTCTTGGGTTTTCAAGGTACACAATCATGTCATCTACAAAGAGAGATAACTTGACTTCCTCTTTTCATATTTGGATACCCCTGATTGCCTTCTCTTCTCTGATTCCTCTAGCCAGGACTTCCAAAACTATATTGAGTAGGAGGAGTGAGAGCGGTCATCCTTGTCTTGTTCCAGTTTTCAGGGGAAATGGTTCCAATTTTTGTCAATTTAGGAGTATGTTGTCTGTGGGTTTCTCATAGATGGCTTTTACTATTTTGAGGTATGTTCCCCATATGACTAGATGTTTGAGGGTTTTTATCAGGAAGCGGTGCTGGATTTTATCAAAAGCTATTTCTGCATCTAATGATATAATCATGTAGTTTTTGTTTTGACATCTGTTGATGTATTTAATTACATTTATGGTTTTATGAATGCTGAACCAACCTTGCATCCCAGGGATGAAGCCTACTTGGTCATGATGGATGATTTTTGAGAAGTGTTGTTGAATGCGGTTTGCTAGGATCTTGTTGAGAATTTTAGCATCTAAGTTCATCAAAGATATTGGCCTATAGTTCTCTTTCTTTGTTGGGGCTTTGCCTGCCATGGGTATCAATGTGATGTTAGCTTCGTAAAATGATTTGGGAGAGCTCCATCTTTCTCAATTGCCTGGAATACCTTCAGTAGGATTGGTATCAGCTCCTCTTTAAATGTCTTGTAGAATTCTGCTGGAAAGTCATCTGGTCCAGGG